>NC_134268.1:104817822-105117822 GCF_031893055.1 Leptodactylus fuscus | reverse complement strand
TCAGTTCCAGTATCTGCTTTGGACCACAGGCCCTGAAAAGATCAAGGCACCAAAGACTGCTCCCCAGCCAGAGACTGGCATCAGTGAGATTACCTGCCAACGGAGAGGAGACGGACCCCATAAGACTCCTGGTGAAGAGAGTTACCAAAGAATCGCTTGACTAACCCAGGAAGGCAACAGAATCAGCTGGTCAAAGCTGTATAGAGACTAGTCTCAGCAGGACAGAATTGACATTGCAGAGGAAGCAAAAGGAACTGAGGAAAAGGGACAACCTTGATAATAGAGACCAGGGCACCAAGGACCGCATGCAGAACTGAAAAAGAGCACGGAGAGTTCCTCCGAAGGTGTGACACACTGGACCAGAGGGCCAGGATCTTGGACTCCAGAAGAAGGATGTTTTCCAGGAGCAAGGCTAGAAAAATGTACAGGAATTCCATGCACTAAGAGGGCACGAGACAGGACCTTTTCTCGTGGATGAGCCAGTCGAACCTGCGAAGGAGGTCCAAGTGATCCGCAAACTGATCAGATTGTCAGTCTTGAAGGGAGCCTTCACCAGAATGTCATCCAAGTATGGAAACATGGCAATTCTTCTGGAACGGAGGACAGCCATGAGAAATGCGATCACCTTAGTAAATACACAGGGATACGGAGGCCAGACAGATGGGGAGAGCAAGAAGCTAAAAATTATGCACACCCACCGCAAAACGAGGAGGAGCCACCAGACTCCAGGGATGCCACCAACAACCACAAGGGCTCCATGTGAAAAGCTGTGTACATGTGAAAAGCTGTGTACATGGATAAACCTGTTGAGCACCTTCAGAAGCAGGATGGGGCAAAGAGCCATCCTTCCTGGGAACGGTGAACATTGAATAAAAGCACCGAAAAACGCTCTGAAGTGGGAATAGGAACAATGATGCCCTGCTGCTTAAGCATGGAGACTGCCTGATGAAAGGCAGTTGCTCGAGCAGGGAAAGAATGCAAAGTGCAAGAAGACATCTTCCATTTGAAAGGGAGGGAAAGATGATCAACGCCACCTCTTGAACCTAGACATTGACGACGCCGGGAAGCAAGATCTCCAGAAGGAGAACAAAGGAGAATCCCTGAGCAGGGTAGACAGTCATGTAGTGGAAGGCTTGGAAGAGGAGAGCCTGGAGGACTTGGTGGGGGACCTTCTAGGTAGGTCTGGGCCTGAAAGGGGACTACTCCTGGGAAAACACTCCTCCAGAGTGAGAGGTGGAGCCACAAAAAGGAACAAAAGCTAAAAGCAGCTGGAGGAGGGAAGAGATTTTTTTTCCCCCCTGTAGCCGGAGATTAGCTTTTCTAGGCTTTAGCCAAAACAACAGCTTTGGTCGTCCGGAGAGAAAGGAAGAACCACTTCTTAGAGATTGATGGGCGTTCTAAGGAACTCTCAACACGCACCTTATCCACCGTCTTCAGGTGCCACAGAGACACGCCTAAAGTGAGCCTCACACATGGGAGCAGGGTCAGTGGCATTCCAGCCGCTGATTTAGCAAGTGAGAACTAAGTGACCAGCAAGGTGTTCTTTGGCAGAGGGCTGAGCCCACAGTGGGGTAGGACTAGAGTGGGGCAAATGCTAAAGATTTTCCTGCACCTAAAAGAAAGCGATCAATAAAAACAATGCAAGACAAAACGGCCCGACTCTGGTTTTGTCTGCGTCCTACGGACACTAGGTTAAAACTGACTAGCACAGTGCTGTGTAGTGGTTACAGCCTGGAGGCAGAGACAACATCTTTTGTTATTCCTAGTGTCAGCCTCCTAGTAGCACACATACACACAGTCACAATATTCACAAAGGTGAGTACACCCCTCACATTTTTGTAATTATTTCATTATATATTTTCATGAGACAACACTGAAGATATGACACTTTGTACACTGAAATATTTTAGATTGTATCAGTTTTTACAACAGTGTAAATTTGGTGTGCCACCAAAAATCACAGCCATTAATGTCTAAACCCCTGCCGTTAACAGAAGCCCCACAAACTCAATAGGGTTTAGATTTGGAGACATGCTTGGCCAGTCCCTTTACCCTCAGTTTCCTCAGCAAGGCAGTGGTCATTCTGTTGGGATACTGCCCTGTGACCCAGTTTCCAAGGTATGGGTAGGCATGCTTCATCTCTCCACAGCCAGCAGCACTTAAATCATGACACGCCCACCACAATGCTTGAATGTAGGCAAGACACGCTTGTTTTTGAACTCCTCACCTAGTTGTCGCCATACACAATTGACACCGTGTGAACCAAATAAGTTTATCTAGGTCTCATCAGACCACAGGACATGGTTCCAGCTTTCCTGTGTTTGATAGAGTGCAGCGTATGGTCCAAGCACTGACTGGCTGGACTCCACCACTTTAACTTCTGCAGCAATGCCGACATCCAGATGTTGTTGTTGCAAAATAGATGTAGGACGTTGAGCACGGGCACACAATTTCTTTGGTCCACCATGGCGAGGCCTTTACAGAGAGGAACCTGTCTGGTTAAACCAAAGGTCTTTACCACCGTGCTGCAGCTTAGTTCAAAGGTGTTGGCAATACTCTTATAGCCTAGACCATCTTTATGTAGAGCAACAGTTCAATTTTTCAGAACCTCATAATGTTCATTGACGTGTTGCCATGCTAAACTTCCCATTGACCAGTATAAGAGTGTGAGAGCCGTAACACCAAATTTAAGTCATCTGCTCCCCATTCACACCTGAGACCTTGTAACACTATCGAGTTACATGACACCAGGGTGGAAAAGGGCTAATTGGGCACAATTTGCCATGAGTTTAGACATTAATGGCTGTGTATTGAGTGATAAGTGAGCTCAGCTTCTCTTCCTTATTCTATGCTCAGACAGGAAAGCAAAAATCATCTGTAAGCTACTTTAATTCATCCTTTAGCATTTTGAGGGACAATCTTCTAGTAAGCAACATTCTTGGTGACACAGATTACTTGTAGATGTATCTACAAATCCAGATTGCGATCTGAAAGCAACCAACCTGCATACATAGTCATGTTACCTGTTTTATGACATTTTCTACTTGTCTGTAATCTTTGGACACATCCACGGATATACACAAGACTACCTAAAGGGGAAGAAAAGGATTATAGAGTTTAACTAAAATGTTATAAAAAACAAACAAACACAAACAAACTACAAGCAACACTAGCGCTGGGTAACGATAGTGGACATTTCTCTCCACAGATTTCAGGCAGAAACCAGGCACGCCCCATTAGTCTACAGGGTCTGCCAGTTTCCACTTTTTAAGTAGATAGGATTTCCGTTTTTAGGGTCCCCAAGCAGACCCAAAGAACGGAAACCCGAACGCTAATGTGACCCTAGCGTCATACACCAATTAGCTACAAAATTAAACAAACTGAATATTTTTTTTTTCTCTTTCATGCCTCCAAAAAAGCTCTGGTCCACTGAGGCATCGCCTACACAAGACCTGTGCCTGTGTCCAGTGGCATCCTGAACTAAGGCATTAGAAGTGGATCTATAAGTCC
The DNA here is from genome assembly GCF_031893055.1 of Leptodactylus fuscus. Taxonomy (NCBI): domain Eukaryota; kingdom Metazoa; phylum Chordata; class Amphibia; order Anura; family Leptodactylidae; genus Leptodactylus; species Leptodactylus fuscus. Next base: position 105,114,312 of record NC_134268.1, on the reverse strand, counting down.
TGTGAGCTTCAAAGTCTAACTAATATCATGTATTAAATGATCTCCAAATCTTTGCAGTGTGCCAGTTCACAGTAACCTGCTGAAAGAAGCCACTGACATTAGGCAATACCATTGCCATAAAGGGTGTATTTTGTCTAAAATAATATTTAGGCAAGTGATATATGGCAAAGCGACATCCAAATGAATGCTAGGATCAAAAGGTTTACAAGACCATTTAACGCTGCCTCCACTGGTTAGCCTTCTCCCTGTAGTAAATCCCCAGGTAAGTAATTACAAATACTTGGCTAAAAACATATTGATTCAATAGGTGAGGTGTTTTTACCTGTGGAAAGAGGTCAGCATGGAAACTCACTGCCTTACAAGTCTCTCAGACTTGAATAGAAAATGGAGCTACCAGCAAGTCCAATTTTGTACTGTGAAACCCTCAATGTACTGGGAAGGGAAACATTTCTCACAGTGTCATCACTTGGTGGTAAGGAACGCTCCTTCGGACAGTACAGAGCCAAGGACGAGTACTGTCAAGAGATTGGGAGGTGTTGCTCATACCCCATCGATGACACTGGGTATGAGAAACACCCTTCTGACTGCAGGGGGATATTGGTGCCTAAATTAACGACATCAATATCCCCAAAGCACATAACGGAAAAGCAGACAGTGCACTGAAATCAACACAGTCGGCTTTCTAGTGGTATATAAAACTGCATATGCATGACGACATGAAAGATCCTCTCTGCAAACACAACATGGCATCCAAAACCCAAAAACCTGCACTGTAAGAAGAAAATGGCACTCCTTCACTGCATCATGTTGTGTGCCCAAACAGCATTTTATGTCCACATATAACATCGGGGTATCCTAGGATACCCACTTAATGTCATATGTGGGCATAAACTGCTGTTTGGGTACAATGTACTCCAAAAATAAAATAGTGCTTCTGTACCCAATTGTTTGGCATTTGGATGCTGGCGAAATGCCTGCAAAGTTGGAAACTGCATCCCTCAGGAAATTATCCCGGTGGATAAATGCTCACTACACTCTAGTGTTGAATTATTTTCCAGAAATGAAAGTACAGCTGATGGTGAAAAGTTATTTTTTTTCTAGAAAAAATAAATAAACAGCATAATATGTTGTGCTCATGCTTGTGTCAGATGAATATTCCATAGGCTGTTTTAGGGAGTGATTTTCTGCTAGGCACAAGATATTGCTCACTGAAATTACTTATATCTAGAAAATTGTTAATACTCAGCTGCACATTTATTTCTTAAAATAAATTAATGCAACACCCAGAGCAGCTGCCCAGGGTAAAATTTATTAATTTCTTTTAATTAACAGAAAAACCAAAACAAAACACACAACCCCCCCCCCCCCCCCTCACACACACACACACACACACACCACCACCACCACCAGCACCAGCACCAGCACCAGCCTGTCCCCAATGTTCCAGTGCCTCCCAGCATAGTCAGGTCCACAGCACCATTGTTTTCTTCCAGAAGTCCCCACCATGATCAGCCACTGAAGCCAATAGACAAACTTCTGATTTTGGCTTACAAATACTGGTCAGGAATATACGGTAGATGAAATACCGACTGTGTGAAATTGGCCTAAGGGCCATGTTGGCAGCTGGGTCATCCAACTTGCATTGTATTGAATATACAGCTTTTAAACACTTGTTTCCTTAAAACAGTCCTTACCTGTTTGTCATTTATAGCATGTTTTTCCACTTCTTTTTTGGCCTGGACTAGTTTGCCCTAAAAAAATAAAATGAAATGAATTAAAAAAAAATAAATAATAATTATATCCGTATATGATCGAGTATAAGCCGAGGCCCCTAATTTTCCCACAAAAAATTTAGAAAACTTATTGAAGAGTATAAGCCGAGGGGGGGAAATGCAGCAGCTACTGGAAAATTTAAAAAATGAAAATAGTCGGAGTTTTTGGGTGCAGTAGATGCTGGGTGCTGGGGAAGGGGAGGGGGTGTTTTGGTTGTCTGTCTGCCCCTTCCCTGAGCCTGAGTTTTTTTTTCCCCCACCTGGAATTCAGCCTGGTTGAATATAGGGTATCTGCAGTGCTCCTATTAACTCCTTCCCAACAGAACAGGAGCACTGCAGATACCCAATATTCAGTAGATCGGGCACTGTCAGACACAGGGATACCTAATGTGTTTGTGTTTCACAGTCATTTTCAACTTTTATATGTATTCTAGGGAAAGGAGTGATTTAGAACATTTTTTTATTATATTTTTTTAAAGCTTTTTTTTCTTTTTCACTATTTTATGGGAGATTCTATAAATTACTATTGCGGCTGGTCATAGACCCCCCCCCTCCCAAATTTTTTTTAAAAAAATGCTTTTGTTTCTTTTTGCTTGACTCGCCTATAAGCCAAGGGGGGCTTTTTTCAGCACAAAAACTGTGCTGAAAAATTTGTGTATACACACACACACGTGTATATACACACAAACTACAAAAGTATGTCTATTACATTAACAAGCCTAGTTATTTTTTGCAGAATATTTGCCAGACAGATAAGAGTGAAGTCTAGTTCAGTACAGACATTAGATAATACAGGTTGAAGTCCAGTCAGCTATTATCATCTTTGTGCATGTTCAAAGTTTACATTTAGAGGCTACAATGAAGATCAGCTATCCAATTCTACATACTTAAAGGGGTCTCCCATGTACATAATCATATCTATATTTGTAGATAATTAAAAGTTAAACACTTTTGCAAATATAAGTAAAAATTCTGCAACGTTTTAAAGATTTTCTCCAACCATCTTAGTGGTGACAGTCTGTTGTCTTGATTGGTTGCCAATGGTTACGACCACTAATGCAGAAACTTTCTGTGGTCTGGGACTTGTCAGGAACCCAGTCATGATTTTCTTATTGTAGCTGGGTTATCAGGCAGGGACACTACATGTATGAGAAAATATCCTGGCCACAATAAAGAAATCATGGCTGATTTTATGACCTTAGAAAGTTCCTGCATTCATGGTCGTATCCACTGGCAACCAATCAAGATAACAGACTGTGACCACAAGATATTTAGAGAAAATCCTTAAAACTCTGCAAAATGTTTACCGTATTTTCAGACTATAAGACGCACCTAGGTTTTAGAGGAGGAAAATAGGGGAAAAAAAATTTTGAAGCAAAAAATGGTAAAATATTTAATATATGGGAGTTGTAGTTTTGCAACAGCTGCAAGGCCACATTGACAGGTGACCCTGCAGCTGTACGGGGATGCATAGAGTGGTTTTTTTTGCAGGGCCAGAAGTACTTTTTAGTTATACCATTTTGGGGAATATCTATTGCTTAAATCACCTTGTATTGTAAAAAAACCCGGTGGTTTATGATATATGATTTTCTACTTTTATATATATATATTCTAGAGACAGGAGGTGATTTAGAACTTTTATTTATTTCATATTTTTAAAGTTTTTTTTTTTTTTTTTTTTTTACTATTTTATTCCCCCCCGGGGGCTTGAACCTGCGGTCGCTTGATTGCAAGTCCCATAGACGGCAATACAACTGTATTGCCGTCTATGGGACATTCTGTCTATTAGTATTACGGCTGGTCATAGAGACCAGCCGCAATACTAATATATAGCAGTGACAGGCCTGGGAGCCTCATTAGGCTCCCGGCTGTCACCCGAACAGGTCGGCTCTTGCGATATCGCCGCGCAGGAGCCGGCCTGCAACTTTACAGGTACGGGGCCGGTGGGGACCGGCCCCAGGGGAGAAGGGGCCACGGATACTGACCCGGCATCCGCTGTACTAGAGAGGCGGATGCCGGGGAGGGATAGACGCTGGCACAGGTGCCGGGGCCTGAGACATCGCTGCGCTCCTCTGCCCTGCATGAAGCCAGCGGCGGGGGGACGGAGGAGCGGAATAGCATCACTCCTCCCGCTGCTGGCTTCATGCAGGGCAGAGGAGCGCAGCGATGTCTCAGGCCCCGGCGTCTATCCCTTGCCGGCACCCGCCTCTCTATTACGGCGGGTGCCAGGCGCCACATTCAGACTATAAGACGCACCCTTCTTTTCCCCCCAAAAGTGCGTCTTATAGTCCGAAAAATACGGTAATTACTTATATTTGCAAAAATGTTTAACTTTTAATTATCTACAAATTTAAAAATAATTATGTACATAATAGTACACAGTAGACATTCCACAAGAAATAAATAAATATTGTCATAATCTAATCTCCACATGCAATTTGGGCAACTGTTCATAAGCTTTCATCAAAATAAAAATAAAAAAATTAAAGCGGTTGTCCAGAAAAACAAAAAACCTACAGTGGTTTATGGCCTGTTAATAGTAGATCAGCCTTGTGGGAGATGGAGGGGAGAATGATAAAAAAAAAACAAAAAAAAACGCACACGCACTATATACCAAAGACAGTCTCAGGACTGTCATAAGTGGGAGCACAATAAGGACACTTCTCCTGTGGTAGGTGTTCAATCGCTGGGAATGGGAACCCTCAATCCCCCGTTCTGAACGACAGGGGATAACTTGCTGGTCATTGGGCATCCCATTGCTGGAACCCTCGTTGATCTTGGGACACAGGGAGTTTCGAACCCTGGTCATACAGTGCACTCTGCTCCATTCATGGGAATGGATGGAGACTGCTGGAGATAGTAAGTATTTGGCTATCTCCAACTGTTTTTAGTGGTCCTATCAAAATGCGTACACGTAATGAAATCATAAATGAAGCAGAGGCACACACCAGTACAACCACTTAGCCAACGCAGAAAAGCACCTTCTGTCATAAATGGAGGTCCAGCAATGGGGCCCCTCACCACCGAATTTAGACCAAAGCCACACAGTGGAGACAACATATTTGGTTATTGCGGAGAGGCAGAATTTCAGGCTGTGTTCACACATAAGAATTTGCTGCAGAATTAGGGGTTGATTTCGTCCTCCGAATCCAGAGCAGATGCCTCCCCGAACCTGCTTTCCATGGTTTTCAAAGGGAGGCAAAGATCGCAGTAAGAAGTGGAAAAAATAAGCATCCTGCTTGATCACAGTGGGGATGGTGTGCTCAGGGTGATGAGCAGTGTTACTTTTCTGCCACACATAGCGCTTTACATTTAGGTCAAAAAGTTCAACTTTGGTCTCATCTGACCAGGGCACCTTCTTACACAGGTTTTCTGTGTCCCCTGTATGGAAAGCTGCAAACCGCACTTCTGATGTCTTTCTTTCAACAATGGTTTTCTTCTTGCCTCTCTTTCATAAAGGCCAAATTTGTGGAGTGCACGACTTATAGTTGTCTTGTGGACAGATTCTCCCATCTGAGCTGTGGATTTCTGCAGCTCCTCAGAGAGACCATGGACATCTTGGCTGCTTCTCTGACCAGTGGTCTCCTTGCTTGATCTGTCAAATTGGCCATGTCTTGGAAGGTTTGCAGTTGTAGCATACTTTTTCCATATTTGGATGATGGATTGAACAGTGCTCCTTGGGATGCTCAAAGCTTGTGATATATTTTTATAACCTAACCATGCTTTAAACTTCTCCACAACGTTATCTGACCTTTTTGGAGAGTTCCTTGGTTTCATGATGCTGTTTCTTCACTAGTGTTCTCTAAAACCACTGAGGCCTACACAGAACAGGTGTATTTATACTAAGGCCTGTTCACATCTGCGTTCGGTAATCCGTTCGGGAAATCCGCATGGGGACCCCCCTGAACGGACTACCGAACGCACTGGCAAGTGGTGTGCAGCGAAAGCACACAGACCCCATAGACTATAATGGGGTCCGTGTGCTTTCCGCACAGAACATGAGAACAGAAAAGTACTTCATGATCTACTTTCCTGTCTGCACGAATGCATTATAGTCTATGAGGTCCATGTGCTTTCACTGAACACCACTTGCCAATGAGTTCGGTAGTCTGTTCGGGGGGTTCACATGCGGACTTCCCGAACAGATTACCGAACCAGGTCTGAGACAAAATTACACACAGCTGGACTCTATTAACTAATTAAGTGACTCCTGAAGGCAATTGATTGCACTGGATTTAATTTAGGGGTATCAGATTACGGGGGGGCTGAATACTTTTAGATGTCCCACTTTTCAGATTTTTATTTGATTAAAATTTTGAAAACCATGTATCATTTTCATTCCACTTCACAGTTATCTGCTACTTTGTTTTGGTCTATCACCTAAAATCTCAAACTACATTTAAGTTTGTGGTTGTAAGGTAACAAAATTTCAAAGAGGTATGAGTACTTTTGCAGGGCACTGTAAGCCACTCCAAGTTAACACACAAACGAGGTCAAAACAGTAAATTTTGAAACATTAACTCTGCTAGACTGCTGTACAAAAAATAAATAAATTACAAAATCTAGTTAAAAGGTCACATGTCAAAAAAAGAAAAAAGTATTTCTAGTCACAATTTCATCTGTACTATGTATTTTGGGACAGTTACCCCTTCTGCAGGTACTCTAAGGGTATGAAAAACTGATTTATATGAAAATGTTGCTGTGAAGCAGAAGAGAAAGCATATTTGTAAACTTGTAAAGGGTACTATTTATAAAAATTTTTTTTACTGTTGAGAGATCCTTTAAAATTCACACCAAAAAAAAGACACAGCTAGCCCCCGAGTCTCTTTAATTTATTAATAGATACACCATTTAAATTTAGCTATATTTAAAGGGGCTGTCATGTTATGGCCGACTCGCCAAGTCCCCAAATGAATTCCCCCAAGGCCTTCTTATGAATGTCCACATCTCCATAGAAATGAATGGAGCCCTCACCGATCAGACTCAAATTAATTGTCGTTTCACTTTCTGAAATGTGAAAGAACTGGCAGCCCTAGGATTGAATGCAGATGCATCATAAGTGCTGCACATCGGGTGGAGTAGCGCATCAAAGTACTGTACATTGAAATTTTCTTCCCCCTCCCAAAAGATGCAGATATCCTGATTTTAATAAAAGTTTATCTTCAGCTCTTGTACAGATTCAGAGCATGCTTGTAAATGTCAATAAAACATTCCTGGTACCTTTATCTTACCTCATCACGAGCAACCAAAGTAATAAAAGCGCCTTGCTTGAAACATTCAATTGCAATACATTTGCCAATACCGCTGGAGCCACCAGTCACCTATTTTGGGAAATGGGAGGGTTCAAAAAAAGAAAAAGAAAAAAATGAATGACAATGTATCTTACTATACAATATTCAGTCTGGTGCAAATTAGAACATTTACATCAAGCAGAATTGTGACGGCTGATGATAAGCAAGACCATCGCATTACAAGAAACCAGATGTAACACAATATACAATAGTTATACATATTCAGTTGGCAAAAGTGTCAGTACAATGCAACCGCTGCTAGATTTGTGATCCCTTGTCCAGACTTGAGCAAAATTTTCAGAACAATGGATAGTTAATGTCTGTTATCCCTACACTTAATTAGAATTTTGATTAAATTTATAGGACTGGATTGTTGGTTTTTTTTTAGTTCTCATATTTTTAGGAAAAAAGTAGAATTACTTCTTACCAGTAATTTGGTTTCTAGAAATCCTTTATGACAGCATCACAGAAGGACAGGAAAAGGTTTTAAAGGGTAATTCTGCCCCTCTACACAAAGTGCTTATAAATTACCTAAGGCAAAATACAATACACGGTGGAATATAAGGTTACGGTCATGAAGGAAACCGAACTATCGGTAACAGTCAATTCTAATTTCTCCAGTCATCCTTCATGGCAGCACCACAGGAAAATAAAACTTTCCTCCCAAAGAAGAGATTGTCTTGAGAACCTAGGTCACGTCCATAGTGTTGGATGAAGGTGTGTGGAGAGGACCAGGTCGCAGCTCTGCAGATCTGCCTAATAGACACTTTCACCCTCTGAGGCCAAAGTTGGTCTTGTAAAATGAGCCCTGATGTTGAGAGGAAGAAGATTCTGCAAAGAGTAGGTTGCTGTCATGGTCTTTATCCAATTAGATATTGTGTTCTTGGATACTTAATTTTAGTTAGGATAAATAGAATAAAGGTTCTGGTCCAGTTTTCAGTTTGTTTCATCCAAGTACTGGATTACTGCTATGCGAACATTCAAGGTATGACAAAAGTTTTTCTTGCTTAGAAGCTTTTCAAAAAAGATGGTAAAACGATATCTTGAGCTATATGAAAGGTTGACAACTAGAGATGAGCGAACACTAAAATGTTCGAGGTTCGAAATTCGATTCGAACAGCCGCTCACTGTTTGAGTGTTCGAATGGGTTTCGAACCCCATTATAGTCTATGGGGAACATAAACTCGTTAAGGGGGAAACCCAAATTCGTGTCTGGAGGGTCACCAAGTCCACTATGACACCCCAGGAAATGATACCAACACCCTGGAATGACACTGGGACAGCAGGGGAAGCATGTCTGGGGGCATAAAAGTCACTTTATTTCATGGAAATCCCTGTCAGTTTGCGATTTTCGCAAGCTAACTTTTCCCCATAGAAATGCATTGGCCAGTGCTGATTGGCCAGAGTACGGAACTCGACCAATCAGCGCTGGCTCTGCTGGAGGAGGCGGAGTCTAAGATCGCTCCACACCAGTCTCCATTCAGGTCCGACCTTAGACTCCGCCTCCTCCGGCAGAGCCAGCGCTGATTGGCCGAAGGCTGGCCAATGCATTCCTATGCGAATGCAGAGACTTAGCAGTGCTGAGTCAGTTTTGCTCAACTACACATCTGATGCACACTCGGCACTGCTACATCAGATGTAGCAATCTGATGTAGCAGAGCCGAGGGTGCACTAGAACCCCTGTGCAAACTCAGTTCACGCTAATAGAATGCATTGGCCAGCGCTGATTGGCCAATGCATTCTATTAGCCCGATGAAGTAGAGCTGAATGTGTGTGCTAAGCACACTCATTCAGCACTGCTTCATCACGCCAATACAATGCATTAGCCAGTGCTGATTGGCCAGAGTACGGAATTCGGCCAATCAGCGCTGGCCAATGCATTCTATTAGCCCGATGAAGCAGAGCTGAATGTGTGTGCTAAGCACACACATTCAGCACTGCTTCATCACGCCAATACAATGCATTAGCCAGTGCTGATTGGCCAGAGTACGGAATTCGGCCAATCAGCGCTGGCTCTGCTGGAGGAGGCGGAGTCTAAGATCGCTCCACACCAGTCTCCATTCAGGTCCGACCTTAGACTCCGCCTCCTCCAGCAGAGCCAGCGCTGATTGGCCAGAGTACGGAATTCGGCCAGTCAGCACTGGCTAATGCATTGTATTGGCGTGATGAAGCAGTGCTGAATGTGTGTGCTTAGCACACACATTCAGCTCTACTTCATCGGGCTAATAGAATGCATTGGCCAATCAGCGCTGGCCAATGCATTCTATTAGCGTGAACTGAGTTTGCACAGGGGTTCTAGTGCACCCTCGGCTCTGCTACATCAGATTGCTACATCTGATGTAGCAGTGCCGAGTGTGCATCAGATGTGTAGTTGAGCAAAACTGACTCAGCACTGCTAAGTCTCTGCATTCGCATAGGAATGCATTGGCCAGCCTTCGGCCAATCAGCGCTGGCTCTGCCGGAGGAGGCGGAGTCTAAGGTCGGACCTGAATGGAGACTGGTGTGGAGCGATCTTAGACTCCGCCTCCTCCAGCAGAGCCAGCGCTGATTGGTCGAGTTCCGTACTCTGGCCAATCAGCGCTGGCCAATGCATTCTATTAGCCCGATGAAGTAGAGCTGAATGTGTGTGCTTAGCACACACATTCAGCTCTACTTCATCAGGCTAATAGAATACATTGGCCAATCAGCGCTGGCCAATGCATTCTATTAGCTTGATGAAGCAGAGTGTGCACAAGGGTTCAAGCGCACCCTCGGCTCTGATGTAGCAGAGCTGAGGGTGCACAAGGGTTCAAGTGCACCCTCGGCTCTCCTACATCAGAGCCGAGGGTGCGCTTGAACCCTTGTGCAGCCTCGGCTCTGCTACATCAGAGCCGAGGGTGCGCTTGAACCCTTGTGCACACTCTGCTTCATCAAGCTAATAGAATGCATTGGCCAGCACTGATTGGCCAGAGTACGGAATTCGGCCAATCAGCGCTGGCCAATGCATCCCTATGGGAAAAAGTTTATCTCACAAAAATCACAATTACACACCCGATAGAGCCCCAAAAAGTTATTTTTAATAACATTCCCCCCCAAATAAAGGTTATCCCTAGCTATCCCTGCCTGTACAGCTATCCCTGTCTCATAGTCACAAAGTTCACATTCTCATATGACCCGGATTTGAAATCCACTATTCGTCTAAAATGGAGGTCACCTGATTTCGGCAGCCAATGACTTTTTCCAATTTTTTTCAATGCCCCCGGTGTCGTAGTTCCTGTCCCACCTCCCCTGCGCTGTTATTGGTGCAAAAAAGGCGCCAGGGAAGGTGGGAGGGGAATCGAATTTTGGCGCACTTTACCACGCGGTGTTCGATTCGAACATGGCGAACACCCTGATATCCGATCGAACATGTGTTCGATAGAACACTGTTCGCTCATCTCTATTGACAACCATTGCAAGAAATGCAGGTTCTACTCTGAAGATTTTTCTAGGATACATAATGAAGGCTCTCTTACAGAAAGGGCTTGAATCTCTCAAATTCTTCTTCCAGTCGAGTCATCTCATTAGATCCCACTGCTGAATGCTGTTTAGGACTCTAGGATGTAGCTTACAGCATAACTAACCTTTTGGACTACTTGATTTTCTGGCATAATGTGACAAATACATTTTGCAATATACTTTACTAACAGATTTTGGATCCTTTCTGTGAAATCCTGCATTTTCTTTTACCCTTTCCCTTTCCTCTGAATTGAGAGCGGTTCCTGCCTCTCGCTAAATGTTACTGTGTATGGGAGTGCGGGCTGTAAAAGGAATAGAATATGAGAATAGGGGAGAGTTACTTCAAACAGTTATATTTTGGACATTATAAAGCTTTTGAGGTAATATGAAAGGGGAGATTCTCTTTCATATGACAAACATTGCAGTGCTATCTAAATTAATTCTAGAGATATCACTGGTTGAAAACAGTCAGAATTGGGATTTTTATATCATGTATACTCCAACTGCATATAAATATCCTAATCTCCACTGTTTTCAACTAATCTCCTCTTTTAAATGGAGGCTAAAAGCAAGTTTGTATGTTTTATAGTGTCCGAGGTATAATTGATGAGACTCTCCCCTACATTTTTTTTTTTTTTTATTTTAAATGTAGATTGTGAGTCCCATTTAGGGATCACAATGTACATTTTTTTCCTATCAGTATGTCTTTGTAGAATCCACACAAACACGGGGAGAACATACAAACTCCTTGCAGATGTCGCTCCTGGCAGGATTTGAACCCAGGACTCCAGCGCTGCAGTGCTAACCACTGAGCCACCATGTTGCCCCCTCCCTCCCCTACATTTTACACATTTCGTACACTGTAACATTTGGTAAGAGGCAGAAACAGCTCTCAATACAGAAACAAGGGAAAGAGTGAAAAAAAATATAGGATTTCATAGAGAGAATCCAATAATTGTTAATAAAGTATATTACAAAACTTATTTAGGACACAAATACTGACATAAAATCAGTTTCTTTAAAAGAAACGTAATCCAGATGTGATTAGCTGAACTGAAGAAAGCACTTGGAGCTAAAACCTGTATTTTGAGTACTAGCTTTTTTACTTGTTATTTGTCCAGGCTATCCTGGATGAAGTAGAGAATCTACCCATTGAATTTGAAGATTTCACAGACCTTCTGGTTGATTGATGGCCAGCAGAAAAATGGTTACAGAAACAGTTTTTATTACATTAACAGAAAGACTTCTGGCTTTCAAGATTTCCACTTCAAGTAGACATTCTGCCAGTTGGAGTTTCTGGGGATCTGGAAGCCAAACTGATCCCTGAGAAAGAAGGTCTCTAGTAAATGGAAGTACAAAAGGTCCATCCACTAGGAGATGCTTTGGCTTCATAAACCATCTCCTCTTTGACCAAAGTGGAGCTACCACAATTAGAACGTCTGGTTCCAAGTTGATTTTTTGATCCAACCCAGATCTAGAAGGAGCTGGCAGGTCATCTTCCAGTGTTCTTACATGACCACAAAAGACTTGCTGATTATTAGAAAGGTAGCTCAGATAAGGAACAATGTTGAAGTCTTGCTGTCTTAAAGAGGACCTTTCAGCTCCTGGGGCACTTGTGGTGTAATATACCTCTAGAAGGCCGACAGTGCACTGAATTCTGCGCACTATCAGCTTTCACGTTCTGTGCCCACCGGTGAAGAGCTATCAGTGCCGGTACCGTAGCTCTTCACTGTCAGAAGGGCGTTTCTGACAGTCAGGAACGCCCTTCCTCACAGTAGCGTCTATTGCGCTGTACTGTGAAAGGGGCGTTGCTTACCACCCAGCGGTGAGGAACACCCCCTCCAGTACTCATCTATGGACAAGTACTATCAGGAGGGGAGGAGGCGTTCCTCACCGCTCTCACAGTACAGCACTACAGACGCTACTGTGAGGAATGGCGTTCCTGACTGACTGTCAGAAATGCCCTTCTGATAGTGAAGAGCTACAGTACAGGTACTGATAGCTCTTCACCGGGGGCACAGAACGTGAAAGCCAATAGTGTGCTGAATTCAGCGCACCGTCTGCTTTCTAGCAGTATATAAAACCGCATGTGCCCCAGGAGGTGAAAGGTCCTCTTTAAAAAGGTTACCTTCGCCATGATCTTTTAAAGATCCAAGGAGCAGAATGGATGCCAAACATAAGGGAGCAAAATTGATAATGGACGATCAGCCCCACCAGATGTATTATCGTTTATGCCAGAAGTCTAGCTTAAATGCTGCAGGAAATGCATGGACCAACAAAAAGTGATCCTTATTTATCTGGAGATGTACGACTCATCATAAATAAGGTGTACCCTCTAATAACTCGGGGGTTAAGAACAACAAAAGTTTCTTGACACTTGTTTTTCAATTTTTGTTTTTTTTCTCCCCGCTTCCCAATAAGAATAACATTTTTCAAAGCCATATGAGGTGCTTCCTGAAGACTCTCCAGCGACGCCTCTCCTCCGCGTCATCCTCTGGCAGAACCAAGTGTACATGTCAGTTTTCCAATGGACGCTCAAGTAAAAGACCAATGGAAAATGGCAGAACAGACATGCACAGTCGGCTCTGCCAGATGATGGCGCAAAGGAAAGGCATCGGAAGAAGAAGACAGAGGCATCGCTGGAGAGTCTTCAGTGAGCACAGGGGACGCCCCATGTGCTTTTTGAAGACTCATTTGCATAAGAAAGTAATAAGAAAATTCTCAGGAATGGCGGTGCCGATTAGAATAATAACAAACGTGGTATTTGTAGAAAAAAGGGACTCTAATGATAGAATCCCTTTAAGTTGCACATGCACAGCTGTAATGTGTATTGTAACCACAGTCCTGCAGCGGCACCATCAGCAATGGATTAGCCCAAACACTGCCAGGACAAAATCCATCTGCAATGGGAAGTTTTCTGTAGTAGGATTCTGAAGCCAGACAAGCAGCACCACAGGTCACTCTGCGCTACAGGTGCGCCACACGTCACTCTGCGCTACAGGTGCGCCACACGTCACTCTGCGCTACAGGTGCGCCACACGTCACTCTGCGCTACAGGTGCGCCACACGTCACTCTGCGCTACAGGTGCGCCACACGTCACTCTGCGCTACAGGTGCGCCACACGTCACTCTGCGCTACAGGTGCGCCACACGTCACTCTGCGCTACAGGTGCGCCACACGTCACTCTGCGCTACAGGTGCGCCACACGTCACTCTGCGCTACAGGTGCGCCACACGTCACTCTGCGCTACAGGTGCGCCACACGTCACTCTGCGCTACAGGTGCGCCACACGTCACTCTGCGCTACAGGTGCGCCACACGTCACTCTGCGCTACAGGTGCACAACATCTGCACCAAGCCATTACTCGTAAGGAGCCCGCCTAGTCCAGACACCATTCCTGCCTGTGCCCACCACCGCTCAGCCCGCACTCACCACAACATGGGCACCTGCCAGCTTCAGGGGTTTGGGACTGATGAGCGGAGACACCATATACAGCAGCAGCACAAACGCCACTATGAAGGCGGCGGCCAACAGCAGCATGACTGACTGAGTGAGGGAGTCCAGCCTGAAGAAAGGTGAGAGCAAAGGCAGAGGAAACTGGGTGAGAGCTGAGGAGGACAGGAGCCGGGACAAGGAGGCTGAGAATACAGTATGAGAAGGGTCAGATAGAGGGAAGCCAGCGGAGGGACAAGTCAGCTCGTGCCCGCTGACTACACTGTGTGACAGCGTGCGCCTCCAGCACAGCCGTATCCCAGCACAGGCGCCGCCCACAACGCTTCTTCCTGTTTATACTGCACATTCTCTGCTGTCAAGAAGGCTCCATTGCCTGGAAACTTGTGGCAGATCGAATGTTGCCATCTAGTGGCAGAGCTGAGAATTGTTTTATCAATCAGTCGCAGTTGAATTAGGAGTTTTGGCATTGTGTCACAAAAATGGTTCATCCCTAATCCCGAGAATTTCTGTGTTTTAGTCCTGTTCATTATGTAGCAGTGGATGCGTCCCCACTCCATCCATATCAATAGGAGTACTGGACATAGGTGAAGTACAATTGGCTACCTCCAGCACCCTTATTAAAACGAATGGGTGCAGGGGCGTAACTATTGGGGGTAGCTGCGGTAACAGCTGCCACAGGGCCTGGGACACCAGGGGGGCCAGCGACAGCCGCTACTGCTGCCGATTTTTTATTATTATTTTTTTTTAAATAGTCCGTTACCTGCTGGAGTAACTCCAGAAGGTAATGGATCCTTATTTACTTACTGATCCTAGCTCCTGCTCCTGGTGCTTCCCCTTCTGCAGAGGTGGCTGTGAGCAGGAGCCGGGATCGGTAAGTGAGGCCATGGGCCTGCAAACCTCACAAACACTATCATTATACTCGGAAATCTTTTAGGAGGACCAGGGGAGGTGAGGGAACATTAAAAACAATGTTACCTCTCCTGGCTCCGTAAGGCTGCAGGCCTTCTTGTGATGTCCGGTCCATCATTGAAGATGGCAGACATCATCGAGGAGTGCGCTGGAGCCCAGGAGACGTAAGTAATAGTGTTTTTTTATGTTTGTACCTTCACCTGAGTCTCCATTGTTCATGGGTGGTCCACAATAGGGCACAATACTTTGTGCAGGGGTCACTATGGGAAATAATACTGTGTGCAGGGGCCACTATGGGAAATAATACTGTGTGCAGAGGCCACTATGGGGCATCACTGTGTACTGGGGCCACTATGGGGCATAATACTGTGTGCAGGGGCCACTATGGGAAATAATACTGTGTGCAGAGGCCACTATGGGGCATAATATTGTGTGCAGGGGGCCACTATACGGCATAATACGGTGTGTAGGGGGCCACTATGGGGCACTAATAGTGCGTGCATGAATGTTGGCGGGGGGAATTGGTCAAATCGGGGGAACCATGGACAAACGCACACAGCAATAAATGACATACCATGTGTTTGAAATATGCAGTGTTTTTTTCTGCAGTTTCTTTAAATCTCATCGACTTCTCTTTTACTGTACTACACAACAGCTTAGCTATTTTGCTCCAGCCAACCCGGTACGAGTGGGCAATGTGTATCTCCAACCCACTGTTTCCCGACCTTTACAGACTCGGGGCACCACTGGGAAAAAAAATTCTTTGCGGGAACCCCTACCAAATAAATTTTACCAAAAGACAAAAAAAAATACAGTTTTGATGTATTTTTTTAGCGCAGTTTTTGAAATTACAGCTGGAACCACATCAAAACTGCATGCACTTTTCTGTTGCAGTTTTGATTCAATTGTAACTGCATCATCACAACTGCACAATGTGCATCGCACATCCCCAAA
The DNA here is from genome assembly GCF_031893055.1 of Leptodactylus fuscus. NCBI lineage: Eukaryota > Metazoa > Chordata > Amphibia > Anura > Leptodactylidae > Leptodactylus > Leptodactylus fuscus. The sequence continues at coordinate 105,098,455 of NC_134268.1, read as the reverse complement.
GCTACACACTCCACCTAGCACATACAAAAATCCACCATTTACCATCACCAAGCAGCAGAGGTGTAGCTAGGGGTTCAGCACAGGTGGCGAACTTGTCCAAGTGGACTCCCAACTTAGGTATACTAATATTATCACTCTGTAGACGATTTAGGTGAATACAGTACAGTAACATTTAGTGACTTACAGGTGATGTCTCTAACTCATCGTTCACATTTCTCATCTCTTCCATCTGGACCACCATGGCCACTTTTTTTTTTAAAGAGGCTCTATCACTGGGAAAAGTAATTTTTAACTAATCACATACTTGCATAGGCTTTAGAAAGGCTATTTCACACCTACCTTTTATGTATAAATTGCCTCAGTGGTTTTTGAATGAGCCGTTTTTATTCATATGCTAATTAGCTTCCAGCCAGCACAGGAAGTTCCCAGCAGCCTCCTCTCTGCTATTCTCTCCTATCTGTGTATGCAAACAGGAAGTCATCAGCAGCAGCCTGTGCTGTACACATACATAGGAAAGAATAGGCAGAGAGTGCACGATGAGACTTCCAGGGTGCACCAAGAGGCTAATTAGCATATGAATAAAAATGGGCTAATTCAAAAACCACTGAGGTGATTTACATACAAAAGGTATGTGTGAACTAGCCATTCTAAAGGCTATGCAAGGATGTGCTTAGTCTCTGTAAAATTTGCAGCACAGACATCTTTGGCCCCTCACTTTTCCGGGCTCCGTGACCCCTTTCTCTGTTTACATAGTGTCATTCTTCTCATAGCGGCCATGTAATGTATCTACAGCATCGTCCTATACACGTCTATGTGACAAGACTGTAATTACATCACACGGTCACTATAAACAGAGAGCGTGTGATATAAACAGGAGCCATAGCCACTTCATACAGCTGGTCAGCAGGGATTCACTGATCTCATATTGATGATTTATTCTGAGGAGAAATCCTACTAATCCTATCCTACTAATATTATAAATGTGAAAGTTTGTATGTAGTTTGTATGTTTGTGTGTTTGGATGTTTGTTCCTCAATCATGCAAAACCTCGATTAAAATATAGGCTACTTTTTATCTCGGTAAATGACATGGCTTCATGACTGTTATGAATGTATGTTCATATACTATGTTACACTGCTCTTATCTCACCTTCTGAGAAAGCCAGGGCTGTTATCTCTCTGTGTAAACACACACTAACCCTCAGTGTGATCTGCTCCAGTGCAGACAAAATGACATGGGCAAACACCTTTATTCCAAATTGGCAGTTTGCCAATTTTCAACATGCCTGGAAAACAGAGTCAACAGAGTTCTCCTCAAGTGCAGCTGAGGAGGATCATCAACGCCAACAAAACGCTCATTATATGGCATCCTAGAGAGCTGCTGAGATGCCGGAATAGTCACAGTCACAGTGCGAGGAACGAGCTCAGCGGCAGGCCAACTTGACAGCTGCAGAAACGCCAGAGCAGGCGGATCATCAACACAAACAACATTCTCATTATATGACGTTTCAGCGAGGTGCTGAAATGCCGCAACAATCACAGGCACAGTGCAAGAAACAAGTTCAGTGGCAGGCCAGCTTGACAGCTGCCAAAACGCCGGAGCATGTGGATGAGCAACGCCAACAACACGCTCATTATATGGCGTCCCAGAGAGCTGCTGAAATGCTGGAACAATCACGGGCACAGCGCGAGGAACGAGTTCAGCAGCAGGCCAGCTTGACAGCTGTCAAAACGCTGCAGCAGGCGGATCATCAACACCAACAACATGCTCATTATATGGCGTCCCAGTGAGCTGATGAGATGCCGGAACAATCAGAGACACGGTGTGAGGAACAAGGTCAGCAGCAGAACAGCTTGCAACCTGCCAAAAGGCTGGAGCAGGCAAACCATCGACAGCAGCAATTTGCTGAATATAGGCGGATCATCAACGCCAACAACCCGCAGACGAAGTCGCGGGCAGAAGCTAGTCATCAATAAAAATGAGATGGAGATCTCCTTAAAGAGGACCTTTCACCGATTTGGGCACCAATTTTAATTCAGCGCACTGTCGGCATTCCCAATCTGTGCCCCGGGTAAAGCACTATTGGTGCCGGTACCATAGCTCTTTACAGTCAGAAGGGTGTTCCTGACAGTCAGTCAGGTACGTCCTTCTTCACAGCAGCGCCTATAGCGCTGTACTGCGTTCCTCCCCGCTCACACTGTACAGCGCAATAGGCACTGCTGTGGAGAAGGACATACCTGACTGACTGTCTGAAACGCCCTACTGACTGTAAAGAGCTACGGTACCAGGACCGATAGCTCTTTACCCGGGGCACAGATCGGGAAAGCCGAATTCATATATAAATATAAAAGAAGCACTTATACATCTACCTTCTGCTAATTTCACTCCTGAATTCTTTGAGGAGTGCAGTTTTCAAAATGAGGTCACTCCTTTGGGGAAACCACTTTTCTGGTACCTTACAGGCTCTACAAACATGACATGGCATCCTGATACTAAACATCTGACTCTGTACTCCAAAAGCCGCATCATGCTCCTTCCCTTCTGCGCTCTGCTATGTGCCCAAACTCAAGGAGGCGCCGCATGGCCAGGGTGCGATGGGAGACATCCGGGAGGAGGGAAATCGAGCCATCCATGAAGGGAACCGGACCATGACGCCAGGCAGCCTGTAAAATCCCCTCCTTCTCCTTGTAAAAGTGGACCCGGCAAAGGACATCTCTTGGGTTGGTGGAGGAAACTCTCCTGGGTCCCAGCACTTGGTGAATCCTATCGATAGTCATCTCCGTGTCCAATGGCCTGGAGAGAACGGTGTTGAAGACAGATAAGGCAACAGAGCGAAATTCCCCAGTTGGAACAACATCAGGGATGCCGCGGATCTTAATATTATTCCGACGGCCTCGATTTTCCTGATCATCAACTTGCACCAGCAAATGGCGGTTAAACACGCGTTGAGTAGAGAGGGCATGCTCCAGGGACCCAAGGCTCCAGGAATCCGTGCGTTGCTGCTGGGCCGAGACCCTGGTTTCCAAGAAGTGGAGGTCAGACTTGAAGCCAGCCAGAATCTTGTCCTGCCTCTCCTCCACCCTACGGACCATAGCCTTCAGGTCCGATTTAGTAGGCATGGAGTGGAGCAAGTCCCAGATGTCCGACAGCTTACGGCATTTGGGACGGCGGGAGGAGGGAGAAGCCAGTGAAGAATCAGAGGAGTCCGAGGCAGGCGGAGCACGGAGGGCCACGGAGGCATTAGAAAAGTTAGGGTGCAACTCAGCATGGCAGGCAGCCAGAAGGGGGTCACAGCTCTGAGGTGGGGGCAGCGGCAACACAGAGGTGCAAGCAGGTTCCCACCCCCAGGAGGGCAGGGAGGGGCCCCTAAGGGAGGGCAAGCAGAGTCCATGGAGGGAAGCTCTAGATGTTGAGGCACGGTGTGCTCTGGCAAGGGACCTTTAGTCTGCTGGTGGGGAGGCAGGGAGATTGCAGGAGAGCTGGTCACAGTAGGAGCCAGGAGGGAAGGATGGGCAGCTGTGGAGCACCGCTCACCTTGCCAGGAAGCAAGTGACCTGGAGGCCGTCACAGAAGTCCCAGGAGCAGAGTCTATCATAGTGGAGTGGGGAAGGGGGGCCACCACGGGGCCAGTGCCTCCAGCATCCTGATGCCCTGGAGGGGTCTGCACCAACCTGTCAGTAGCCGGAGTCCCCAAGTCGGGGGAGAGAGACACCGGGGTCAGAGGAACAGCAGCAATTATCGGAGAGGTGAGCAGCGCTGCCGGGGTTAACTGCTGCTGCAGGGAGACCTCCTCACTTGTCGGGGAAACGCGCCGGCGCCATTTTGGATCTGCCGGCCAGCGATGCAGGAGAGGCCGCGGCAAGGAGAAATCTTGCCAGCGGCGGCTCTGTCCGGGCCACAGAAGCAGATTTACGGCCCAGGCGACGTACCATGACGGAGCCGTGAAGAGGAGGGAGCCTTGACCAGCAAAAGCCGGGTGAAACACTGCCAGGGTCCGGGAGCTCTGAATAGGTGAGTCCTTACAGCGCCATTGCCTAGGCCACGCCCCCTTAAAGTGAATGTTTTATGAAAAAATGCAAATAAATTTATATTAGCTGTTAAAAGTGGAAACCAAACAATACATTATATGCACCAATCCTCCTAAAAATAAGAATTCAACATGTGCAGAGTTCATACATATCACTATGGCCTGCACCCGCATGCACATGTCTTCAGAAAATTGCTAGAACTGGAAGGAACAAAAATCTGCTTTGAAGCTGGAAATGCTAAAAAAGTATCATCCTATAAAATCTAGGGATTACACACCATGAAAAGCAAGTGAACCCCTAAATCCTATATATTTTTTGAAAGTAGACAACCTGAAGATTACATATATCTCAATGGGTCATCAATAGCCACATCCACCTTCATGCAACTTAGTGACAAACACAAAACATTTTTTTTTAAAATGCACTAAAACACATATTTGCACCTAAAACTCATGTTCAATCTCAGATTCATATACAAAATACATCTAAAATAATAAGTTAAGGTGTATACAATGTGTATATATACTATATGTACCACAAACATCAACTACAACAAGAGCTCGGACTCCCAAAAACCCTAATACAGAAGATAGGCAGGATTTTGCTGTTATTCACTAATATGTTATAAAGCTATACTGCACCTACCAAACTGTGACTGTGATACCAAAATCTAACTTTTTTTGAGATTGCACAGCATACCGTATATAAAAACACAATTTAATAGTTCATATATACAACCACCTTCATGCAATGTTGCGGCAAACAGAGATTGCAAGCAAAAATTGCACAAAAATTCAAATTTAACACTAAAGTGCGGCTCAAGCAATCCCTTTCTGCAAACATAATGTACTTTCCAAAAAACTGCAATATGTGAGGAGTTCATACATACCACACATGTATATATTTACAGGGGCGGGTGTTAAAGAAACGCCAAAATCGCAGAAATGCGCCATTCCATTTTGTGCATGCAAATAGGACTTTACATAAAAATATTATTTTCCATCCCCCTATAAAAATTTTAGCAATCTATACGTTCATCTCTAGTGATAATAGTTTTTACTATTATTTTAGCATGTAACGGATATCGCTTGAGGCGTATTTTACTCTAGAAAGCTCAGATATGGACAGGGATTGGGTGATATATAAACTTTATTCATGACTTTGTATGTGTTGTGTAAGTGTTTGGTGCGACTTTTTTTTGGCGCTGCGACCTGGACAATAGTAAATGTCTGGGTCACAGCGCCAATAACCTTCCTGGTTGTGTTCAGGAGGTATAACATAAGAATACCCCACTAGTAAAGCTCAGGGCGAATTATATTATACCTGTATGTGACAATCAGACAGCAAATCAGTATGCTATCTGATTGACAGGAGGGGGGAAATAGGGACTAAATCCCTCCTCCCCCCTCCTCCTAGGGTCACATAGAGGTTGTCCACAAAGATTAGAGAAAATGTTTCTCTATCTCTGTGTCTCTGTGCAAGCTGCTGCAGCTGCAAGTCCTTCTCCCCTTCCTGTCTCACTAATGCTTCCCGAGACAGTGGGGGACACTTTAAAGTCCTGTATCTCAGGACTCGTTTGGCCTATGAAGATAATTTTAGATTCATTTTAAAGATGAGAAACTCATCTTTAAAATGACACCAAAGATCTTCATAATAGCCCTTACAGATTTTTACCGAATTGCTGTTAAAAACGCTGTCAGGAATTGAGATCTTCAATGAGATCTAAATCCCCAATAGCGTTTTCAACAGTGAATCGCTTTGGCACAATAAGGGTTAACATGAAGATCTTGGTGTCATTTTAAAGATGAGATTCTCATCTTTATAATGAATCTAAAATTATCTTCATAGGCCAACGAATCCAGAGATATAGGCATCAGAAGTTAAGCACGTACCTCTACGTTCTCGGCTATGCAAGTGACACCCTGGGAGGACATAGAGCTACGTGATTGGCAGTGAAAGGGTTAATACTATGGGAGTCCCTCATGAGGATTCCAATTCCCAAGAGTCGTCCTCTTTCAACCCTGAGGGTGTTTCTTCCCCTCCATGCAGTCCTAAGCAAGAACTTGACTTGTAGCCCTCAAAAAAAAAAAAAAATTCTAAAATTGCTCTCCTGCAAAAATAAAACAGTGCACACTGACATAAGGCCGAATATCAGTGTACTATCCTTAATCCTTAGAGTGGCCTTTCCCAACTCCCTACTTCTAAAGCTCCTATTACTGTTGATACAACTAAAAATATTGATTTATCCTGGACAACCCCTTTAAGTATAAACCTACCATGGCCATCCCTCTAACTTTCTAAATACCATTTATTAATAATTTTTCTTAGTTTTACAGTAATATATGTAGGTCTTGTGACCTACAAAAAAAAAAGAGTAATTTTACCTTTTCATGTCCCAATGATAGTAAATACAGTGAAACAACTGTGGAATAAGTTCTCATTATTCCCCTTGAAAAAGTCCTTAAGGGCTGTATTTTCTTAAATGGGGTAATTTAATGGGGGTTTTATTACTGTTACCTCATGTTCTCTGCAAATGTAACATGGCACCTGAAAACGATTCAAGTAAAGTCTGCCATCCGAAAGCTCAATGTCACTCCTTCCCTTTCTGCGTCCTGTCGTGTGCCCAAAGAGCAGGTTATATCAACACATGGGGTATTTTTGTGCTTTAGAGAAATTGTACAACATACTATGGGATGTATTTTCTCCTTTGGCCCCTTATGAATGTGCAAATTTTAGGGTTAAATGAACATAGTTTTGAAAAAATTTGAAATGTATATTTTTCACCTTTCATTGTTTTAAAATTCCTGTGAAGCGCTTAAAGGGTTAACAAACTTTTCAAATGCTGTCTTGAATTGTTTTGGGGGTGAAGTTTTGAAAACAGGGTGATTTATGGGGGGTTTTTAATACAAAGACCTTTCAAAGCCCCTTTGGAACTGAATTAAATACCTTAAAAAAATTACTTTTGTAAATTTTCTTGAAAATTTCTGTTAGACTGCAAGTCTTATAATGTCCAAAAAATGTAAATGAATGTTTAACATTGGATAAATTATGTTTGTTTGTTTTTTTTTTAACTAATTTGAGTGGTATGACTATGAAAAGAGGATAATTTCAAACTTTGAAAATTGCATATTTTTCTAAATGTTCACCAAATTTCCTATTTTTATAAATAAACAAAACATACTGACCCAAATTTAACATGAAGTACAATGTGTCACGAAAAAACATTGTCAAAATCAATAAGAAAAGTTAAAGCATTCCAAAGTTATCACCACATAAAGTGACACATATTTGAAAAATGGGACAGTGTCATAAAGTCCAAAGCTGGCTGTGACGCCAAGAGGTTAAAGGCATGCATCTTGTTTTGCAAAATTGAAATAATGTTTCGCCACTAATCTTAAAGCTACAATATTACATCAATGATTTAGAGGAGCATACTGACCGTATCAAACAGAAAATGGGGGCATTCTCCAAAGGTTATAATGAGCTGGTGGATGCTCAGAACACACTAGAGGACGGTGTCAGATGGCTTAAACTCAAAAGCAGCAGCTGTAGAGAATAGATCCATTGAAAGCAATATAAAAATTTGGGGCATCCTGGAGGAGATCCCTGTTACTGAACTCACAACCTCTCAAGCAGATGCTCCCATCAATTATCCTGATCTATGCAAACAATGGACCAAAGATTCCAGTACTTAATAAAAATTGTCTGCGCTTACCAGAAGTTTCCTTGTAACAATCCTTTATTGAGCCACTTTCACCACAACGCGCTTCGGGATAGGCACATTCAGTGGCGTAACTAGGAATGGCGGGGCCCCGTGGCGAACTTTTGACATGCCCCTTCCCCCGACTGACACCGAAGACCTCGACCGACCCCCCCCTCCTCCACATTTCTGCACGTTCTATTATGCCCCATAGTATCTCCTTAACACAGTATTATCCCCCATAGTGGCCCCTGCACACAGTATTATGTCCCTTAGTGGCCCCTGCACACAGTATTATCCCCCATAGTGGCCCCTGCACACAGTATGATGTCCCTTAGTGGCCCCTGCACACAGTATTATGTCCCACTGTGGACACCCATAAACTATTATAATCTGGGGTCTTTTCACACCCCAGAGTATAATAATCGGAGACCCGGGGGAATAAAACCATAAAAATCTACTGTTACTTACCTGTCCCCCGGCTCCTACGTGGTCTTCTCCGCTGCTGTCCATGTTCAATGACGTCGGACGTCACGCAGGCCGGGTTTCATGTGACGTCAGAGACGTCAGGAAGGAGGCCTGGCAGGATCGTGGAGAGGTAAGTAACAGTGTTTTTTATGTTTCTTACCTCTCCCGGTCCACCAATCGTTATAGTGGGGGTCCGAAAAGACCCCCGAGTATAATGATAGCAGCGGTAGCAGCTGTCACTGGCCCCTAATGTCCCGGGCCCTGTGGCAGCTGCCTCCGCTGCTATGGCAGTAGTTACGCCACTGGGCACATCCCTTCATCAGGTGTACAGTAGGCAAGGAAAAAGCATCACAAATCAAGTCATGGGGATTTATGCCACAACCCGTCCCACTGGAGAGGGGGGGTGCACCTTTCCACCGAAACACATCGTGTATGCACATAAAAACATGCATTTTCTTCATCCATTAATAATTAAACTTGCTCCAAAAGAAATCAAATCGGCATGGCATCTAAATAAATGTAAATTACAAGGACTCCCACTTCTTTCATTCTCTCGGCGTCTCTATCCATTTATTGTGCATGTGTGGGACTTGTTCGCACCAGAAAACTCACGGATGTCACTTCCTATATGTGTGATATCATTCTAAGTAGTCAATACGGCCGGCCGGCTAAAGCAAAAGCGACATTTTCCTGATCTAGTCAGCCTTTGATCTGACTATTGATTTGGCTCACAGGATTCCAAAGTCTGAATCAGCTCCTGAAAATGCTTCTCAAGACATGCCATCCAGGATATACTTTTATCTTGTCATGTCTTCTTTCTGCTCTTACCTCGTTTCTGGATCTGTCTGCTGCATCATTACAGGCCTGTTGAGCATTTCAACTGATCGCTTCAGCTTTGCAGGACCATGATGTTGGATACCACTGGGGCTTTCAAATGAAACTTCTTTAATGCAATAGAACCCCGCAAAAAAAAAAAAAAAAAAAATCACCACAACACAAGGCCCCTCCTCAACAGCAAAGAAGTTTATCCCCCTACCACACAAAGCTTTCCACTTGAACTAGAATGGTCATAGTGAGTTGGGCATGATGAAAGTTTCTAACTTCATGCACATGATACAGGTGTTTGTATTGCCATATGCTCATATGGTTCTAGTATAAGGAAAATATTTGTTTTTGTATCGTGTTAGCCAGTGGGTAGGAAATATAAAAAAAAAAAAAAACAAACTTGAGTCTTCAGTAGTTAATACCTTTTTTTTAATGGCTAATAATGATGACCGTTTACAACGTTTCAAAGCGTCCAGCTTCTTCTTCAGGTATATCTAAAAACAATTTCTGAAGGATGCCTATTTATGTACAAGAGAGACACATAGGAATTGAATTCTAGGAGGGAGAGTGGAAGAAGGTTATTGGTACATACAAAAACAATTCATCAGTTTGCAATGTTCTTATCAGTTCAGAGTGTCTTTTATGGCTGTGTCAGTTCAGTGATTTCTGTAGGATGCCATGAACCCATGTGACAGATTCATCCCTTTCTGCAATGTTTGAAGCAGGGTCATAAACTTGTACTCATAAATCCATTTCTCTTTCCTTGATTTATAATTCCCCCTTAAAACCAAAATTTTCATGTCATTGATGATATGCAGAAATGTTTTGACACAGGAAGGTCCATTGTTTGTTCTCTAATTATATGGCGATGTCAGTTAATCCACATTCTAAGCATCTGACCAGTCTCTCCAACATACAAATTTTCAGTGGAACATTTGGTGCATATTATTAAATATACTACATTAGGTGTGTTACAGGTGAATGTACCTGGGATTTTATATTCTGTTTTAAAATTATGTATCTCTATCTTGACGGTGGTTCTAGTTACTAGTGCTCTTTTTTACATTATGGGTGAAGTGGCACTTCACTAGATGGAGGTGGAGCTAAATGCAACCTAGGCCAGCAGAAACCAGGGCCTAAACTAGTTCAGCCATATTGCAGCAGAGCAGACCCTAGTGCAGAGGGTAACAGAGAAAGAGGTGGAAAGGACTAGGGAGCTCCACCCTCATTGGAGGGGATCCCAGGGACACCCAAGAAGTGACAATGCACCTACCAGGGGACCATGAGTACTTGGAGGGACATTAGGTAGCATGACGTGAAAGATATGGGCCACTGGAGATGGGGCCTATCCAGGAGGAGATCCAGGGAGTGAAACATACGCATCCATTCAAACGCTTCGGGTTGCAGGGTCACCTCTTTGGTAAACTCACACTCAGAGCCCAATTACTGGCACTTGAGCTGCAGACAAGTAGGGGAACTACATGACTGGCAGCAAAGAGAAAGCCAGGCCTGTGCAGAGAAACCTTAGCTGCCGGACTCCTAGCACCCATGGCAAGGGAGGGAGGGGGGACACAGACAACTAATGTGGCAGTACATGCTGAGGACCCGTCTCCCCAATTTCCCTGTAATTTGAAAGGGAGAAGAAATAAAACTAAAGATAAAAAAAGTAGATCTCCAAGCAGGATGTCTGTCTAAGGACACAAGGCTAAAACAGATAAACTTCCTGTCTGTGGAGACGGTATAGCCCACTTCAGCGGAGCCAACACTTTCTAATTTCCAAGAGTCAGTCTCCTAGTGGCCGGGCCTATTCCCATGGTACTGTGTCTCCCAATGATATAAATAAGAAATGTCTTGCTTTGAGATTGCGAATATGTTTATGAAATTATTCATCTTTTACACATGAACGCAAGATACAGTCAAGAGTGAAGGCAGGAACCTCTTAGCAGGCATCCTGAGTTGTAAATACATAACATTTTGTTCATAACATTGCATGTTAATTTTTTTTTTTACTTGATTCAATTGTAGACCACTCAGTTTTAGCATAACAACTGTTTATGATGTGTATGTTCTGGTATGGAAACTTGAATTTTAAAGACACCATTATGTAGTCTTAATGTAATGACAGATTTTAACCACAAAAGTTTTTGGATTTTTTTTTTGTCTTTAAGAGGTCAGACTTTACAAATGAGAATCTAGAAAGGTTTATATGGAGGATTTAAGACCTAAAAAGATTATTACCGTATATACGCGAGTATAAGCCGACTAATGTAAACCAAGGCCCCTAATTTTACCACAAAAAACTGGGAAAACTTATTGATTCGAGTATAAGCCTTAGGGGAGAAATGCAGCAGCTGCTGGAAAATTGCAAAAATAAAAATGGTCGGAGTCTTTGGGTGCAGTAGTTGCTGGGTGCTGGGGAAGGGGAGGGGGTGTTTTGGTTGTCTGTCTGCCCCTTCCCTGAGCTTGAGGACTGGATTTTTTTTCCCCCACTTGGAATTCAGCCAGGCTGAATATAGGGTATCTGCAGTGCTCCTATTAACCCCTTCCCGACGGAACAGGAGCACTGCAGATACCCTAAATTCAGTAGACCGGGCACTTTCAGACACAGGGATACCTAATGTGTGTTTCACAGTCATTTTTTACTTTTATATGTATTCTAGGGAAAGGAGGGATTTAGAACTTTTACTTAATTTTTTTATTAATTTTTTTTTTTTAAAGCTTCCTTTTTTTTCTCACTATTTTATGGGAGATTCTATACATTACTATTGCGGCTGGTTATAGACACCCCGCTCCCAAAAAAAAAAATATATATTGTTTTTTTTGCTTGACTCAAGTATATGCCAAGGGGGGCTTTTTCAGCACAAAGACTGTGCTGAAAAATTCGGCTTATACTCTAGTATATACGGTAATTGGTTTCTGGGAGTTAACCAGAAAACAACAAAAAAAAAAAAACTTTACCTTTGTCATTTTTCACTATTCACTGTGCAGCTTAAATCACCTGATACATTTATTGTCTGGGTTCATGCAATTGCATTGATACCAAATTTAAAGATGACTATTTTTGCAACGGAAAACCCCTTTTTCTAATGAATTATTATTTTTTTTTGCATCGCTAATTTAAAGGCACAAAGGTGCATATGTAACAGACAGACTTAGTGCACACCACTCCCCTTTTAAGGGTACTGACAGTTGAGTACAGCACATTAAACAGAAGTGAATGCAATAGCGGCCAACATGTCTACTATACAGCTTTCATTCACACTGGGGAAAGGGTGGCAGTTCTCCCCAAAGTGTTCAGCAACTTATAAACTGTCCTGTGGACCTAAACTGCAATTACACCATTTTCTTACATACCATATATACTCAAATATAAGCCGAATTTTTAAGCACAGTTTTTGTGCTGAAAAAGCCCCACTCAGCTTATACTCGAGTCAAGCAAAAAAAGAAAAGTTCTAAATCGCTCCTTTCCCTAGAATACATATAAAAGTAGAAAATATGACTGTGAAACACATACACATTAGGTATCCCTGTGTCTGAAAATGCCCGGTCTACTGAATATAGGGGATCTGCAGTGCCCCTCTTCCGTCGGGAAGGGGTTAATAGGAGCAGCCCCCCTGCAATCCTATATTCAGCCAGGCTGCGTTCCAAGTGGGGGAAAAAAAAACCCAGTCCTCAAGCTCAGGGAAGGGGCAGACAGACAACCAAAACACCCCCTCCCCTTCCCCAGCAACTACTGCACCCAAAAACTCCGACCATTTTAATTTTTGAAATTTTCCAGTAGCTGCTGCATTTCCCCCCTTCGGCTTATACTCGAGTCAATAAGTTTTCCCAGTTTTTTGTGGTAAAATTAGAGGGGGGGGGGGGGGGCAAGGGGGGGGGTAGGCTTATACTCAAGTATATACGGTAATTTATTTTTACAGCATTGACTATGCCGCCAAAGTTAACAGTTTTTCTAGTAGGAAAATCCCTTTTAAAGGACTTTATAACCACCTCCCACTGCAGCCATTTTTTTGATTTCCACTTTTTTACTCTCTGCCTTCCAAAAGCCATAACTTTTGTTTTTAATTTTACCATTCACAAAGTCATATGAAGGCTTACATTTTGCAGAACAAATTGTTCTTTGTAATGGTACAGTTTATTATTCCATGCATTTCCCTGAAAAAAAAAAATGGAGTGGAATTAGAGAGAAAAAACATTTGTGCCACATTCATAGGAGTTTTGTTTTTGCAGCATTCAATGTGCAGCCAAAACGACGTGTTACCTGTTTTCTGCAGGTCATTACAAATACAGAGATACCAAGTTTTTGTTACATTTTAAATACCTTAAAATAATCCAAAACTTTGGAGAACAAATTAAAAATTTATTGAAGTCACCATATTCTGACCTCCTGTCTTTTTTTTTTTTTTTTGCAGGGCCATTTTGTACTTCGTATTTATAACAATGATCATTTTTAGAGATGAGCGAACACTAAAATGTTCGAGGTTCGAAATTCGATTCGAACAGCCGCTCAATGTTCGTGTGTTCGAACGGGTTTCGAACCCCATTATAGTCTATGGGGAACAGATACTCGTTAAGGGGGAAACCCAAATCCGTGTCTGGAGGGTCACCAAGTCCACTATGACACCCCAGGAAATGATGCCAACACCTCTGGAATGACACTGGGACAGCAGGGGAAGCATGTCTGGGGGCATCTAACACACCAAAGACCCTCTATTACCCCAACATCACTGCCTAACAACTACACACTTTACACACTCAATACCACCTCTCTGACAGTAGGAAAACACCTTGAAACATGTGTATTTGGCACTTGCAGTGAGGAGAGCTTGTCACCAGCAGTGAATTTGGCCCTTGTAGTAAGTTGAGGTTGGCACCAACATTTGTTTTGAAAATCAGGGTGGATTGAGCCTCTAACCAGCAGAGTTTGGGCAAATTCATGGTGGAGGGAGCCTCTAAACACCCCAGTTTGGGCAAATTCATGGTGGAGGGAGCCTCTAAAAACCCCAGTTTGGACCAATTCATGGTGGAGGGAGCCTCTAACCAGCCCAGTTTGGGCAAATTCATGGTGGAGGGAGCCTCTAACCAGCCCAGTTTGGGCAAATTCATGGTGGAGGGAGCCTCTAACCAGCCCAGTTTGGACCAATTCATGGTGGAGGGAGCCTCTAAACAGCCCAGTTTGGGCAAATTCATGGTGGAGGGAGCCTCTAAAAAACCCAGTTTGGACCAATTCATGGTGGAGGGAGCCTCTAACCAGCCCAGTTTGGACCAATTAATGGTGGAGGGAGCCTCTAAACAGCCAAGTTTGGACCAATTCATGGTGGAGGGAGCCTCTAAAAACCCCAGTTTGGACCAATTCATGGTGGAGGGAGCCTCTAACCAGCCCAGTTTGGGCAAATTCATGGTGGAGGGAGCCTCTAAACAGCCCAGTTTGGGCAAATTCATGGTGGAGGGAGCCTCTAACCAGCCCAGTTTGGACCAATTAATGGTGGAGGGAGCCTCTAACCAGCCCAGTTTGGACCAATTAATGGTGGAGGGAGCCTCTAACCAGCCCAGTTTGGACCAATTAATGGTGGAGGGAGCCTCTAACCAGCCCAGTTTGGACCAATTAATGGTGGAGGGAGCCTCTAACCACCCCAGTTTGGACCAATTCATGGTGGAGGGAGCCTCTAAACAGCCAAGTTTGGACCAATTCATGGTGGAGGGAGCCTCTAAACAGCCAAGTTTGGACCAATTCATGGTGGAGGGAGCCTCTAAAAACCCCAGTTTGGACCAATTCATGGTGGAGGGAGCCTCTAACCAGCCCAGTTTGGGCAAATTCATGGTGGAGGGAGCCTCTAAACAGCCCAGTTTGGGCACATTCATGGTGGAGGGAGCCTCTAACCAGCCCAGTTTGGACCAATTAATGGTGGAGGGAGCCTCTAAACAGACAAGTTTGGACCAATTCATGGTGGAGGGAGCCTCTAAAAACCCCAGTTTGGACCAATTCATGGTGGAGGGAGCCTCTAACCAGCCCAGTTTGGGCAAATTCATGGTGGAGGGAGCCTCTAAACAGCCAAGTTTGGACCAATTCATGGTGGAGGGAGCCTCTAAACAGCCCAGTTTGGGCAAATTCATGGTGGAGGGAGCCTCTAACCAGCCCAGTTTGGACCAATTAATGGTGGAGGGAGCCTCTAACCAGCCCAGTTTGGACCAATTAATGGTGGAGGGAGCCTCTAACCAGCCCAGTTTGGACCAATTAATGGTGGAGGGAGCCTCTAACCAGCCCAGTTTGGACCAATTAATGGTGGAGGGAGCCTCTAACCACCCCAGTTTGGACCAATTCATGGTGGAGGGAGCCTCTAAACAGCCAAGTTTGGACCAATTCATGGTGGAGGGAGCCTCTAAACAGCCAAGTTTGGACCAATTCATGGTGGAGGGAGCCTCTAAAAACCCCAGTTTGGACCAATTCATGGTGGAGGGAGCCTCTAACCAGCCCAGTTTGGGCAAATTCATGGTGGAGGGAGCCTCTAAACAGCCCAGTTTGGGCAAATTCATGGTGGAGGGAGCCTCTAACCAGCCCAGTTTGGACCAATTAATGGTGGAGGGAGCCTCTAACCAGCCCAGTTTGGACCAATTAATGGTGGAGGGAGCCTCTAACCAGCCCAGTTTGGACCAATTAATGGTGGAGGGAGCCTCTAACCAGCCCAGTTTGGACCAATTAATGGTGGAGGGAGCCTCTAACCACCCCAGTTTGGACCAATTCATGGTGGAGGGAGCCTCTAAACAGCCAAGTTTGGACCAATTCATGGTGGAGGGAGCCTCTAAACAGCCAAGTTTGGACCAATTCATGGTGGAGGGAGCCTCTAAAAACCCCAGTTTGGACCAATTCATGGTGGAGGGAGCCTCTAACCAGCCCAGTTTGGGCAAATTCATGGTGGAGGGAGCCTCTAAACAGCCCAGTTTGGGCAAATTCATGGTGGAGGGAGCCTCTAACCAGCCCAGTTTGGACCAATTAATGGTGGAGGGAGCCTCTAACCAGCCCAGTTTGGACCAATTAATGGTGGAGGGAGCCTCTAACCACCCCAGTTTGGACCAATTCATGGTGGAGGGAGCCTCTAAACAGCCAAGTTTGGACCAATTCATGGTGGAGGGAGCCTCTAAAAACCCCAGTTTGGACCAATTCATGGTGGAGGGAGCCTCTAACCAGCCCAGTTTGGGCAAATTCATGGTGGAGGGAGCCTCTAAACAGCCCAGTTTGGGCAAATTCATGGTGGAGGGAGCCTCTAACCAGCCCAGTTTGGACCAATTAATGGTGGAGGGAGCCTCTAACCAGCCCAGTTTGGACCAATTAATGGTGGAGGGAGCCTCTAACCAGCCCAGTTTGGACCAATTAATGGTGGAGGGAGCCTCTAACCAGCCCAGTTTGGACCAATTAATGGTGGAGGGAGCCTCTAACCACCCCAGTTTGGACCAATTCATGGTGGAGGGAGCCTCTAAACAGCCAAGTTTGGACCAATTCATGGTGGAGGGAGCCTCTAAACAGCCAAGTTTGGACCAATTCATGGTGGAGGGAGCCTCTAAAAACCCCAGTTTGGACCAATTCATGGTGGAGGGAGCCTCTAACCAGCCCAGTTTGGGCAAATTCATGGTGGAGGGAGCCTCTAAACAGCCCAGTTTGGGCACATTCATGGTGGAGGGAGCCTCTAACCAGCCCAGTTTGGACCAATTAATGGTGGAGGGAGCCTCTAAACAGACAAGTTTGGACCAATTCATGGTGGAGGGAGCCTCTAAAAACCCCAGTTTGGACCAATTCATGGTGGAGGGAGCCTCTAACCAGCCCAGTTTGGGCAAATTCATGGTGGAGGGAGCCTCTAAACAGCCCAGTTTGGGCAAATTCATGGTGGAGGGAGCCTCTAACCAGCCCAGTTTGGACCAATTAATGGTGGAGGGAGCCGCTAAACAGCCCAGTTTGGACCAATTCATGGTGGAGGGAGCCTTTAAAAACCCCAGTTTGGACCAATTCATGGTGGAGGGAGCCTCTAAAAAACCCAGTTTGGACCAATTCATGGTGGAGGGAGCCTCTAACCAGCCCAGTTTGGACCAATTAATGGTGGAGGGAGCCTCTAAACAGCCAAGTTTGGACCAATTAATGGTGGAGGGAGCCTCTAAACAGCCCAGTTTGGACCAATTCATGGTGGAGGGAGCCTCTAAAAACCCCAGTTTGGACCAATTCATGGTGGAGGGAGCCTCTAAACAGCCCAGTTTGGGCAAATTCATGGTGGAGGGAGCCTCTAACCAGCAGAGTTGGTGGAAATCAGGGTGGAGGGAGCCTCTAACCAGCAGAGTTGGGGGAAATCAGGGTGGAGGGAGCCTAGTATTAGCAGAATTGTGCAACGCTTATGGTGGATGAGTATGAGGATGCGGAGGAATTGGAGAGGTTGAGTACAGACATGGAGTTTCATGTTGGGGTGCTTTACACAGGTGGGCACAAAAATGACGGCTCTACCCAGTGGTGGTTCATTTTTATCAAAGTGAGCCGGTCGGCACTCTCAGCTGACAGACGGGTGCGCTTGTCAGTGATGATGCCACCGGCTGCACTGAACACCCTCTCAGATAGGACGCTGGCGGCAGGACAGGACAGCACCTCCAAGGCATATAGGGCAAGTTCAAGCCACAGGTCCAACTTCGACACCCAATACGTGTAGGGCGCAGAGGGGTCGGAGAGGACAGGGCTGTGGTCGGAAAGGTATTCCCGCAACATGCGCCTATACTTCTCACGCCTGGTGACACTAGGACCCTCCGTGGCGGCACTTTGGCGAGGGGGTGCCATCAAGGTGTCCCAGACCTTAGACAGTGTGCCCCTCGTTTGTGTGGACCGGTGAGAACTTGGTTGCCTACTGGAGGAACTGCCCTCCCTGCCGCCAACGTCACATGCTGGAAACATCTCCATCATATTCTGCACCAATTGCCTGTGGCAAGCATTGATGCGATTGGCCCTCCCCTCTACCGGAATAAAAGACGAGATGTTGTTTTTATACCGGGGGTCAAGGATAGCAAAGATCCAGTACTGGTTGTCCTCCATGATTTTGACAATACGCTTGTCGGTTGTAAAGCACCCCAACATGAACTCAGCCATGTCTGCCACAGTGTTAGTTGGCATGACTCCTCTGGCCCCACCGGAAAGTTCAATCTCCATTTCCTCCTCATCCTCCATGTCTACCCATCCGCGCTGCAACAATGGGACGATTCGAAGTTGCCCGGAAGCCTCCTGTATCACCATCACATCATCGGACAACTCTTCTTCCTCCTCCTCCTCCTCCTCCATTAAACGCAGTGAAGCGGACAGATGTGTGGACCTACTCTCCAGCTGTGACGGATCGGATGCTATCCCTAACTCCTCTGTGTGATCTGAGTTATCCCTGATGTCAATCAGGGATTCTCTCAGAACACACAAGAGCGGGATTGTAAGGCTCACCATCGCATCCTCAGAGCTCACCCTCCTTGTGGACTCCTCAAAGACCCGTAGGATGTCACAAAGGTCTCTCATCCATGGCCACTCATGGATGTGAAACTGAGGCAGCTGACTTTGTGGCACCCTAGGGTTTTGTAGCTGGTATTCCATCAAAGGTCTCTGCTGCTCAACCACTCTATTCAACATCTGAAACGTTGAGTTCCAGCGTGTGGGGACGTCGCACAAAAGCCGGTGTTGTGGCACATGCAGGCGTTGCTGGAGAGATTTTAAGCTAGCAGCGGCTACTGTCGACTTGCGAAAGTGGGCGCACATGCGCCGCACTTTCACCAGTAGCTCTGGAACATTGGGGTAGCTCTTTAGGAAACGTTGCACCACTAGGTTGAAGACGTGGGCCAGGCATGGAACATGTTGGAGTCCGGCAAGCTCCAGAGCTGCTACCAGGTTCCGGCCGTTATCACAAACGACCATGCCTGGGCCCAGGTGCAGCGGCTCAAACCATATTGCCGTCTCATCGAGGAGGGCATCCCTCACCTCGGAGGCAGTGTGCTGTCTGTCCCCCAAGCTGATCAGCTTCAGCACAGCCTGCTGACGTCTACCAACGCCAGTGCTGCAACGTTTCCAACTCGTAGCTGGGGTCAATCTAACAGCGGAGGAGGAGGCGGTGGCGGAGGAGGAGGCGGTGGCGGAGGAGGAGGCGGTAGAGGAGGAGGAGGAGGGGGGTGTTCTTCTCGTGTCCCTGCCAGGAATGTTAGGCGGGGAGACGAGGTACACCGGGCCAGTTTGGGAAGCAGTCCCAGCCTCAACTACATTCACCCAGTGTGCCGTCAGTGAAATGTAGCGTCCCTGTCCGCATGCACTTGTCCACGCGTCGGTGGTCAAGTGGACCTTTGTGCAAAGCGCGGAACTAAGGGCCCGCCTGATGTTGAGTGACACGTGCTGGTGCAAGGCGGGGACGGCACACCGGGAGAAGTAGTGACGGCTAGGGACGGCATAGCGAGGTGCCGCAGTTGCCATCAGGTCCAGGAAGGCGGGAGTTTCAACAAGCCGGAACGCCAACATCTCCTGGGCCAGCAGTTTAGCGATGTTGGCGTTCAAGGCTTGCGCGTGTGGGTGGTTAGCAGTGTATTTCTGCCGCCGCTCCAATGTCTGAGAGATGGTGGGTTGTTGTAAAGAAACGCCTGATGGTGCCTTTGATGGTGCAGGAGAAGGAGATAAGACAGGACCAGGGGAGGATGAGGTAGAAGTCAACAAAGTGGCGGAGGCAGATGAAGTGGTGTCCTGGCTCGTCCTCTGGATTGCATCGCCAGCACAGTCAGCAGTGGCAGTGGCAGAGGCAGAGGCAGTGGCAGAGGCAGTGGCAGTGGCGTGAACGGCAGGCGGCCTTTGTCCTGCCGTTGCTGCCTGCCACTGATTCCAGTGCTTGGATTCCAAATGACGGCGCATTGAAGTGGTGGACAGGTTGCTCTTCTCAGAGCCCCTAATCAATTTCGAGAGGCAAATTGTGCAGACAACACTATATCTGTCCTCGGCGCATTCCTTGAAAAAACTCCACACCTTCGAGAAACGTGCCCTCGAGGTGGGAGTTTTTCGGGGCTGGGTACGAACTGGAACATCTTGGGAGATTCCGGGTGTGGCCTGGCTTCGCCTAAGCTGCTGACCTCTGCCTCTAGCTACCCTTTTTGGTGCTGCACCTGCCTCAACATCCACACTACTTTCCCCGCTTGACATCCCCCCTGTCCAGGTCGGGTCAGTGTCCTCATCATCCACCACTTCCTCTTCCAACTCCTGTCTCATCTCCTCCTCCCGCACAATGCGCCGGTCAACTGGATGCCCTGACGGCAACTGCGTCACATCATCGTCGATGAGGGTGGGTTGCTGGTCATCCACCACCAAATCGAACGGAGATGGAGGAGACTCTAGTGTTTGAGCATCTGGACACAGATGCTCCTCTGTTAGGTTCGTGGAATCGTGACGTGGAGAGGCAGGTTGAGGGACAATGAAAGGAGCGGAGAACAGCTCTGGGGAGCAGGGACAGTTTGGGTTATTGTTCTGTAAAGCTTCGGAATTTTGGGAGGAAGGAAGACAAGACTGTTGGGTAATAGGAGGAGAGGAGGCAGAGTCTGACTGGCTGCTGGACAATGTGCTGTAAGCGTTCTCTGACAGCCATTGCAAGACCTGTTCCTGGTTCTCGGGCCTACTAAGGTTTGTACCCTGCAGTTTAGTTAATGTGGCAAGCAACCCTGGCACTGTGGAGTGGCGCAATGCTTGCTGCCCCACAGGAGTAGGCACGGGACGCCCTGTGGCTTCACTGCTACCTTGCTCCCCAGAACCATTCCCCCGACCTCGCCCACGGCCTCGTCCACGTCCCTTTCCGGGAGCCTTGCGCATTTTGAATTCCTAGTTAGAAATTGGCACTGTATACCAGTAGTAAAAATTGTGGGTGCACGTAACCCCAATATATTCTTTGAATTCCCAGTCAGACACTGGCACTATATGGCAGTAGCAAGAAATGAGGGTATTTGTATTCCCAATATATTCTTTGAATTCCCAGTCAGACACTGGCACTATATGGCAGTAGCAAGAAATGAGGGTATTTGTATTCCCAATATATTCTTTGAATTCCCAGTCAGACAATGGCACTGTATACCAGTAGTAAAAATTGTGGGTGCACGTAACCCCAATATATTCTTTGAATTCCCAGTCAGACACTGGCACTATATGGCAGTAGCAAGAAATGAGGGTATTTGTATTCCCAATATATTCTTTGAATTCCCAGTCAGACAATGGCACTGTATACCAGTAGTAAAAATTGTGGGTGCACGTAACCCCAATATATTCTTTGAATTACCAGTCAGAAACTGGCACTATATGGCAGTAGCAAGAAATGAGGGTATTTATAACCCCAATATATTCTTTGAATTCCCAGTCAGACAATGGCACTGTATACCAGTAGTAAAAATTGTGGGTGCACGTAACCCCAATATATTCTTTGAATTACCAGTCAGAAACTGGCACTATATGGCAGTAGCAAGAAATGAGGGTATTTATAACCCCAATATATTCTTTGAATTCCCAGTCAGACAATGGCACTGTATACCAGTAGTAAAAATTGTGGGTGCACGTAACCCCAATATATTCTTTGAATTCCCAGTCAGACACTGGCACTATATGGAAGTAGCAAGAAATGAGGGTATTTGTATTCCCAATATATTCTTTGAATTCCCAGTCAGACAATGGCACTGTATACCAGTAGTAAAAATTGTGGGTGCACGTAACCCCAATATATTCTTTGAATTACCAGTCAGAAACTGGCACTATATGGCAGTAGCAAGAAATGAGGGTATTTATAACCCCAATATATTCTTTGAATTCCCAGTCAGACAATGGCACTGTATACCAGTAGTAAAAATTGTGGGTGCACGTAACCCCAATATATTCTTTGAATTACCAGTCAGAAACTGGCACTATATGGCAGTAGCAAGAAATGAGGGTATTTATAACCCCAATATATTCTTTGAATTCCCAGTCAGACAATGGCACTGTATACCAGTAGTAAAAATTGTGGGTGCACGTAACCCCAATATATTCTTTGAATTACCAGTCAGAAACTGGCACTATATGGCAGTAGCAAGAAATGAGGGTATTTATAACCCCAATATATTCTTTGAATTCCCAGTCAGACAATGGCACTGTATACCAGTAGTAAAAATTGTGGGTGCACGTAACCCCAATATATTCTTTGAATTACCAGTCAGAAACTGGCACTATATGGCAGTAGCAAGAAATGAGGGTATTTATAACCCCAATATATTCTTTGAATTCCCAGTCAGACAATGGCACTGTATACCAGTAGTAAAAATTGTGGGTGCACGTAACCCCAATATATTCTTTGAATTCCCAGTCAGACACTGGCACTATATGGCAGTAGCAAGAAATGAGGGTATTTGTATTCCCAATATATTCTTTGAATTCCCAGTCAGACACTGGCACTATATGGCAGTAGCAAGAAATGAGGGTATTTGTATTCCCAATATATTCTTTGAATTCCCAGTCAGACAATGGCACTGTATACCAGTAGTAAAAATTGTGGGTGCACGTAACCCCAATATATTCTTTGAATTCCCAGTCAGACACTGGCACTATATGGCAGTAGCAAGAAATGAGGGTATTTGTATTCCCAATATATTCTTTGAATTCCCAGTCAGACAATGGCACTGTATACCAGTAGTAAAAATTGTGGGTGCACGTAACCCCAATATATTCTTTGAATTCCCAGTCAGACACTGGCACTATATGGCAGTAGCAAGAAATGAGGGTATTTGTATTCCCAATATATTCTTTGAATTCCCAGTCAGACAATGGCACTGTATACCAGTAGTAAAAATTGTGGGTGCACGTAACCCCAATATATTCTTTGAATTCCCAGTCAGACACTGGCACTATATGGCAGTAGCAAGAAATGAGGGTATTTGTATTCCCAATATATTCTTTGAATTCCCAGTCAGACAATGGCACTGTATACCAGTAGTAAAAATTGTGGGTGCACGTAACCCCAATATATTCTTTGAATTACCAGTCAGAAACTGGCACTATATGGCAGTAGCAAGAAATGAGGGTATTTATAACCCCAATATATTCTTTGAATTCCCAGTCAGACAATGGCACTGTATACCAGTAGTAAAAATTGTGGGTGCACGTAACCACAATATATTCTTTGAATTACCAGTCAGAAACTGGCACTATATGGCAGTAGCAAGAAATGAGGGTATTTATAACCCCAATATATTCTTTGAATTCCCAGTCAGACAATGGCACTGTACACCAGTAGTAAAAATTGTGGGTGCACGTAACCCCAATATATTCTTTGAATTCCCAGTCAGACACTGGCACTATATGGCAGTAGCAAGAAATGAGGGTATTTGTATTCCCAATATATTCTTTGAATTCCCAGTCAGACAATGGCACTGTATACCAGTAGTAAAAATTGTGGGTGCACGTAACCCCAATATATTCTTTGAATTACCAGTCAGAAACTGGCACTATATGGCAGTAGCAAGAAATGAGGGTATTTATAACCCCAATATATTCTTTGAATTCCCAGTCAGACAATGGCACTGTATACCAGTAGTAAAAATTGTGGGTGCACGTAACCCCAATATATTCTTTGAATTACCAGTCAGAAACTGGCACTATATGGCAGTAGCAAGAAATGAGGGTATTTATAACCCCAATATATTCTTTGAATTCCCAGTCAGACAATGGCACTGTATACCAGTAGTAAAAATTGTGGGTGCACGTAACCCCAATATATTCTTTGAATTACCAGTCAGAAACTGGCACTATATGGCAGTAGCAAGAAATGAGGGTATTTATAACCCCAATATATTCTTTGAATTCCCAGTCAGACAATGGCACTGTATACCAGTAGTAAAAATTGTGGGTGCACGTAACCCCAATATATTCTTTGAATTACCAGTCAGAAACTGGCACTATATGGCAGTAGCAAGAAATGAGGGTATTTATAACCCCAATATATTCTTTGAATTCCCAGTCAGACAATGGCACTGTATACCAGTAGTAAAAATTGTGGGTGCACGTAACCCCAATATATTCTTTGAATTCCCAGTCAGACACTGGCACTATATGGCAGTAGCAAGAAATGAGGGTATTTGTATTCCCAATATATTCTTTGAATTCCCAGTCAGACAATGGCACTGTATACCAGTAGTAAAAATTGTGGGTGCACGTAACCCCAATATATTCTTTGAATTCCCAGTCAGACACTGGCACTATATGGCAGTAGCAAGAAATGAGGGTATTTGTATTTCCAATATATTCTTTGAATTCCCAGTCAGACAATGGCACTGTATACCAGTAGTAAAAATTGTGGGTGCACGTAACCCCAATATATTCTTTGAATTCCCAGTCAGACACTGGCACTATATGGCAGTAGCAAGAAATGAGGGTATTTGTATTCCCAATATATTCTTTGAATTCCCAGTCAGACAATGGCACTGTATACCAGTAGTAAAAATTGTGGGTGCACGTAACCCCAATATATTCTTTGAATTCCCAGTCAGACACTGGCACTATATGGCAGTAGCAAGAAATGAGGGTATTTGTATTCCCAATATATTCTTTGAATTCCCAGTCAGACAATGGCACTGTATACCAGTAGTAAAAATTGTGGGTGCACGTAACCCCAATATATTCTTTGAATTCCCAGTCAGACACTGGCACTATATGGCAGTAGCAAGAAATGAGGGTATTTGTATTCCCAATATATTCTTTGAATTCCCAGTCAGACAATGGCACTGTATACCAGTAGTAAAAATTGTGGGTGCACGTAACCCCAATATATTCTTTGAATTCCCAGTCAGACACTGGCACTATATGGCAGTAGCAAGAAATGAGGGTATTTGTATTCCCAATATATTCTTTGAATTCCCAGTCAGACAATGGCACTGTATACCAGTAGTAAAAATTGTGGGTGCACGTAACCCCAATATATTCTTTGAATTACCAGTCAGAAACTGGCACTATATGGCAGTAGCAAGAAATGAGGGTATTTATAACCCCAATATATTCTTTGAATTCCCAGTCAGACAATGGCACTGTATACCAGTAGTAAAAATTGTGGGTGCACGTAACCACAATATATTCTTTGAATTACCAGTCAGAAACTGGCACTATATGGCAGTAGCAAGAAATGAGGGTATTTGTATTCCCAATATATTCTTTGAATTCCCAGTCAGACAATGGCACTGTATACCAGTAGTAAAAATTGTGGGTGCACGTAACCCCAATATATTCTTTGAATTACCAGTCAGAAACTGGCACTATATGGCAGTAGCAAGAAATGAGGGTATTTATAACCCCAATATATTCTTTGAATTCCCAGTCAGACAATGGCACTGTATACCAGTAGTAAAAATTGTGGGTGCACGTAACCCCAATATATTCTTTGAATTACCAGTCAGAAACTGGCACTATATGGCAGTAGCAAGAAATGAGGGTATTTATAACCCCAATATATTCTTTGAATTCCCAGTCAGACAATGGCACTGTATACCAGTAGTAAAAATTGTGGGTGCACGTAACCCCAATATATTCTTTGAATTACCAGTCAGAAACTGGCACTATATGGCAGTAGCAAGAAATGAGGGTATTTATAACCCCAATATATTCTTTGAATTCCCAGTCAGACAATGGCACTGTATACCAGTAGTAAAAATTGTGGGTGCACGTAACCCCAATATATTCTTTGAATTACCAGTCAGAAACTGGCACTATATGGCAGTAGCAAGAAATGAGGGTATTTATAACCCCAATATATTCTTTAAATTCCCAGTCAGACAATGGCACTGTATACCAGTAGTAAAAATTGTGGGTGCACGTAACCCCAATATATTCTTTGAATTCCCAGTCAGACACTGGCACTATATGGCAGTAGCAAGAAATGAGGGTATTTGTATTCCCAATATATTCTTTGAATTCCCAGTCAGACAATGGCACTGTATACCAGTAGTAAAAATTGTGGGTGCACGTAACCCCAATATATTCTTTGAATTCCCAGTCAGACACTGGCACTATATGGCAGTAGCAAGAAATGAGGGTATTTGTATTCCCAATATATTCTTTGAATTCCCAGTCAGACAATGGCACTGTATACCAGTAGTAAAAATTGTGGGTGCACGTAACCCCAATATATTCTTTAAATTCCCAGTCAGACACTGGCACTATATGGCAGTAGCAAGAAATGAGGGTATTTGTATTCCCAATATATTCTTTGAATTCCCAGTCAGACAATGGCACTGTATACCAGTAGTAAAAATTGTGGGTGCACGTAACCCCAATATATTCTTTGAATTCCCAGTCAGACACTGGCACTATATGGCAGTAGCAAGAAATGAGGGTATTTGTATTCCCAATATATTCTTTGAATTCCCAGTCAGACAATGGCACTGTATACCAGTAGTAAAAATTGTGGGTGCACGTAACCCCAATACATTCTTTGAATTCCCAGTCAGACACTGGCACTATATGGCAGTAGCAAGAAATGAGGGTATTTGTATTCCCAATATATTCTTTGAATTCCCAGTCAGACAATGGCACTGTATACCAGTAGTAAAAATTGTGGGTGCACGTAACCCCAATATATTCTTTGAATTCCCAGTCAGACACTGGCACTATATGGCAGTAGCAAGAAATGAGGGTATTTGTATTCCCAATATATTCTTTGAATTCCCAGTCAGACAATGGCACTGTATACCAGTAGTAAAAATTGTGGGTGCACGTAACCCCAATATATTCTTTGAATTCCCAGTCAGACACTGGCACTATATGGCAGTAGCAAGAAATGAGGGTATTTGTATTCCCAATATATTCTTTGAATTCCCAGTCAGACAATGGCACTGTATACCAGTAGTAAAAATTGTGGGTGCACGTAACCCCAATATATTCTTTGAATTCCCAGTCAGACACTGGCACTATATGGCAGTAGCAAGAAATGAGGGTATTTGTATTCCCAATATATTCTTTGAATTCCCAGTCAGACAATGGCACTGTATACCAGTAGTAAAAATTGTGGGTGCACGTAACCCCAATATATTCTTTGAATTCCCAGTCAGACACTGGCACTATATGGCAGTAGCAAGAAATGAGGGTATTTGTATTCCCAATATATTCTTTGAATTCCCAGTCAGACAATGGCACTGTATACCAGTAGTAAAAATTGTGGGTGCACGTAACCCCAATATATTCTTTGAATTCCCAGTCAGACACTGGCACTATATGGCAGTAGCAAGAAATGAGGGTATTTGTATTCCCAATATATTCTTTGAATTCCCAGTCAGACAATGGCACTGTATACCAGTAGTAAAAATTGTGGGTGCACGTAACCCCAATATATTCTTTGAATTCCCAGTCAGACACTGGCACTATATGGCAGTAGCAAGAAATGAGGGTATTTGTATTCCCAATATATTCTTTGAATTCCCAGTCAGACAATGGCACTGTATACCAGTAGTAAAAATTGTGGGTGCACGTAACCCCAATATATTCTTTGAATTCCCAGTCAGACACTGGCACTATATGGCAGTAGCAAGAAATGAGGGTATTTGTATTCCCAATATATTCTTTGAATTCCCAGTCAGACAATGGCACTGTATACCAGTAGTAAAAATTGTGGGTGCACGTAACCCCAATATATTCTTTGAATTCCCAGTCAGACACTGGCACTATATGGCAGTAGCAAGAAATGAGGGTATTTGTATTCCCAATATATTCTTTGAATTCCCAGTCAGACAATGGCACTGTATACCAGTAGTAAAAATTGTGGGTGCACGTAACCCCAATATATTCTTTGAATTCCCAGTCAGACACTGGCACTATATGGCAGTAGCAAGAAATGAGGGTATTTGTATTCCCAATATATTCTTTGAATTCCCAGTCAGACAATGGCACTGTATACCAGTAGTAAAAATTGTGGGTGCACGTAACCCCAATATATTCTTTGAATTCCCAGTCAGACACTGGCACTATATGGCAGTAGCAAGAAATGAGGGTATTTGTATTCCCAATATATTCTTTGAATTCCCAGTCAGACAATGGCACTGTATACCAGTAGTAAAAATTGTGGGTGCACGTAACCCCAATATATTCTTTGAATTCCCAGTCAGACACTGGCACTATATGGCAGTAGCAAGAAATGAGGGTATTTGTATTCCCAATATATTCTTTGAATTCCCAGTCAGACAATGGCACTGTATACCAGTAGTAAAAATTGTGGGTGCACGTAACCCCAATATATTCTTTGAATTCCCAGTCAGACACTGGCACTATATGGCAGTAGCAAGAAATGAGGGTATTTGTATTCCCAATATATTCTTTGAATTCCCAGTCAGACAATGGCACTGTATACCAGTAGTAAAAATTGTGGGTGCACGTAACCCCAATATATTCTTTGCATTCCCAGTCAGACACTGGCACTATATGGCAGTAGCAAGAAATGAGGGTATTTGTATTCCCAATATATTCTTTGAATTCCCAGTCAGACAATGGCACTGTATACCAGTAGTAAAAATTGTGGGTGTATATAGCCCCAATTCTATTGCTAGGGGACTTGCAGGGTATTTCTGGGGTGAAGGTGGGGGGGCACACCGTTGGAACGGGTATCGGGGTATATATCGGGTATACGGGAATACACTGACAGTGTATTCCATTCAGGATCCTGGGAAAGCTGGGTTGCGGCGATTGAGCCCGTCAGTGCCACGTTACACTGACAAGCTTCTCCCTGGAATTTAGCTCTTACAAGAGCTGTTGGTTGTCTTCTCCTTCCTATCCTAGCCTGTCCCTGCCTACCCAGAATCTAAGCCCTAGCTAGCTGGACGGAAACCTCCGTCCTCGGTGAATTGCAAGCTCAGAATGACGCGAACCTGGGCGGCGCTGTTCTTTTAAATTAGAGGTCACATGTTTTCGGCAGCCAATGGGTTTTGCCTACTTTTCTCAACGTCACCGGTGTCGTAGTTCCTGTCCCACCTACCCTGCGCTGTTATTGGAGCAAAAAAGGCGCCAGGGAAGGTGGGAGGGGAATCGAGTAATGGCGCACTTTACCACGCGGTGTTCGATTCGATTCGAACATGCCGAACAGCCTAATATCCGATCGAACATGAGTTCGATAGAACACTGTTCGCTCATCTCTAATCATTTTCTATTCAAATTTTTCTGGGAGGTGAAACAGCAAAAACCCAGAACTGCACTAACGACAATGCCATATCTAAAACAAATAAAAACACATGTCCAATAATGAATAGTTTTATTGAGTGTATAAGATGACTCAGCACCCATATGATTTCATGTATAAACAGTACGGGAAAATATGGACAAAACAAAACACATCCCACTGCCATAAAAGTCACAAAAAAAGGTTAAAAACCGGAAATATCCATTTGGTAATATGCTTGGTGATATGAGTATTTAAGACATACACAACTATGCATCAGTATGAGGAGAATGAAGAAATAAGATATGAACTACATTTTGTAAACAAAAATTTAAAAGGGTTATGTCAAAATCATTTATCCCCTATCCATCCACAGGATAGGGGACAAATTGCTGATTGGTCTGATTCTGATCCCACAAACCTCACAGATTCTGGGAATGGGAGTGTTTTAGTACTGTTTAGAATGTAGCAGTAAATGCAGAATGTGCACCCCCACCTCCTCCATTCATTTCAAGGAGGTGGGGGGCATGCATTCTGCACCCACTATCATATTTTAAAAAGGACACAGAAGTTCTCAGAATAGGTGGGGTTTCAGCAGTCAGAGCTCCATTAATCAACTTTTGTGGCAAAACCCCTTTATCCTCTTACTTACAAGGCACATTCTCAAATTTAAAGGGGATCATTCATTGGGAAAAGTAATTTTTAACTAAACATATCCTTGCATAAACTTTAGAAAGGCTATTCCACACGTACCTTTTGTATGTAAATCGCCTCAGTTTTTGAATGAGACAGTTTTTATTCATATGCTAATTCGGCTCTAACGTGCACCCCGGAAGTCTCAACAAGCACACATTCTCCTGTGTGTACAACATAGGCTGCTGATGATGACTCATCTCCTTGCTCTCACACATAGAGAATAGCAGAGATGAGTGCTCGCAGAGAACTTCCTGTGCTCGCTGGAAGCTAATTAGCTTATCAATAAAAACAGGCTCATTCAAAAACTACTGGGGCGATTTACATACAAAAGGTATGTGTGTAGTAGCCTTTCTAAAGTCTATGCAAGTATGTGCTTAGTTAAAAATGACTTTTGCCAATGATAGAGCCCCTTTAAATATAACACATCTGTGAAATACATTCATATTGCAGAATTTATACATTTTTTTTTAAACGCCAAGTATTTTAAGAAGGCATCTGCAGTATATAAAATACAAACCCAATTTACCCAACAAAATCCCACCGGGTACTGCAATAGGAATTACAATTACTTCTTATCCTCTAAAACTTGATGGGGGACAGCAGTCAAAGACCTCCCCATGATAGATAGTAATCCAACTGTAATATTTTGGCATGCGACTGGCTTAAGTATATACTTCGAAATGTAAAAAAATATATATAAACAAACTGTGAAACAAGCTAAAAAGCTATATTTTCCAGACACAAAACCTTTCAAAAGGAAAGAAAAACCTTTCAAAGTATGTACACCCATGTGTTATTGTATTTTCTTGAAAATAGAAGCCCTAAGGAAATTTGAAGAAAGCATGTTTTATTATTTTGACAATCTTAGAAAAAATATCAACATTCTGACTTAAATATTGCAGTTAGTAAAGAAATGCTACTTAAATAAACAGCTGATTGCACAAAATCAATTTGTCTGGAATAGTGGAATAAAATTTTAACTTCTACAATGCTAAACTTTCTTCACCAGATAAACGAACAAGATCCATTTACAGTATAATGCGTTCCAATTATATGAAGTGGGACTTGCTATGGAATGCCTTAAAGTGAACCTGCATACACAAGTCCCATTGCCAGGATATTGTCTGCAACAGTGTATAATATGTTCCAGGAGAATACAAAAGAACAGTTTATACAATGGATCGCTTGTTACATCAGTTTTACTGGCAATTCATTTTGTAGTGCCATGTACAGTAAGAAAAGGAAAAAGCTATTGAAGGCAACCTTGCAATAATTCATATAGTCTGCTTAACCTTCCTGTCCAAAGTCTTCTGTGAATTTCCTTAATTTCTCCAGATCCTGATCATTTACAGTGGGCTTCGTGTGAGCTAGTGACCTCAGCATGTCAGGCTGAAATGGAAAGCAATTTATACTTATTAGAAATATCATTCAAGGCTGTGAGCTCAGTTTTAGAGAACAGCAGGTATTTTCTTTAGCTTGACTGCATTCCAAAAATGCTAAATATATTTGTAACAATATACTAGTACCTCAATCACATACATAATTCTTAAAGTCATATATATATATATATATATATATATATATATATATATATATATATATATATATATACACACACACACACACACTGTTTATTAAGACTTGTAATGTTGCAATAAGAATAAGAAAAGTATATCAAAACAGAAGAAAGAGGAAGAGAAGGAAGCTGCCTTCAGAGAAAATACGGTGTCAACCAGGTACT
Organism: Leptodactylus fuscus; assembly: GCF_031893055.1. Classification (NCBI taxonomy): domain Eukaryota; kingdom Metazoa; phylum Chordata; class Amphibia; order Anura; family Leptodactylidae; genus Leptodactylus; species Leptodactylus fuscus. The sequence continues at coordinate 105,066,823 of NC_134268.1, read as the reverse complement.
TTCCGATATCACTAAAAAGGACCTTCAACTACCTCCACTAATTCTAGTTCAGTTAACAGGCGCTGCGCTACTGACTCCAGCACAGTTGGCATTTTCTCTCTAGACCAACCACCCCGACCAACAAACACAGTAAGTTTTTGAGCCTGATGTGCTATTTAAGCTCTGTAGAAGGGCAATGTCAGACAGCAGAATGAAAGGGGGCATTATTCAGAGCTCCAATCAGAGGCAACCAATGCCAGAGCTTAGATTCACACCCCTTGCCTGCTCCTGCCCGACACCACCACTTCTGCCAGTACAGATCCTAAATAGCACATCAGGTAGCACAACTAAAAGCGACGATTTCTCAGAAACCCTAAAGAAAAAATTCCAACTGTGCCAAAATCAGTGGAAGGGTGGCTTATTAAAGGATGCAAAGAACTGTATGTGCTGGAGGTGGTGAAAAATCCTCTATAAAAAATAGTGCAAGTTCCTAACACTATATACAGAGTATAAACAAACCAATGTGGAAAACAGACCTTGATAGAGATTGCCATTCTCTTGCTGTTTACAGATTGATACACTGTTAAAGTTAACTAATTGGTTAACAGTAAGGAGTGATTTTGGGACTTTAACCCTTTCCCGCCGATGGCATTTTTTGATTTTCGTTTTTCGTTTTTGACTCCCCTCCTTCAAAACCCCATAACTTTTTTATTTCTCCGCTCCCAGAGCCATATGAGGTCTTAATTTTTGCGGGACAAATTTTTCTTCATGATGCCACCATTAATTATTCTATATAATGTACTGGGAAGCAGGAAAAAAATTCAGAATGGGGTGGATTTGAAGAAAAAATGCATTTCTGCGACTTTCTTACGGGCTTTGGTTTTACGGCGTTCACTGTGCAGCCAAAATGACATGTCCCCCATATTCTGTATTTCGGTACGGTTCCAGGGATACCAAATTTATATGGTTTTATTTACATTTTGACCCCTAAAAAAAATTCCAAAACTGTGTTAAAAATTTTTCTTCTAAAAGTCGCCATATTCCGACGGCCGTAACTTCTTTATACGTAAGTGTACGGGGATGCATAGGGCGTCTTTTTTTGCGGGGTCGAGTGTACTTTTTAGTTCTACCATTTTCGGGAAATGTTATTGCTTTGATCACTTTTTATTCAAATTTTTATTAGAATTAAAACAGTGAAAAAACGGCGGTTTGGCACTTTCGACTATTTTTCCCGCTACAGCGTTTACCGAACAGGAAAAATATTTTTATAGATTTGTAGAGCGGGCGATTTCGGACGCGGGGATACCTAACATGTATGTGTTTCACAGTTTTTAACTACTTTTATATGTGTTCTAGGGAAAGGGGGGTGATTTGAACTTTTAATTCTTTTTATATTTTTTTAACTTTTTTATTTATTTTTTTTTGCATTTATTAGACCCCCTAGGGGTGCTGAACCCCAGGGGGTCTGATCACTAATGCAATGCATTACAATGCTAATGCATTGCAAAAAAGCATCCTTTCTTTTGCAGGCTGCATAGACCAGCCTGCAAAAGAGAGGCTTTGCAGACAAGCCTGGGAGCCTGTACAAGGCTCCCGGCTGTCATGGCAACGGGACGTCAGCCCTGGAGCATGCTCCAGGAGCCGGCGATCCCGGCCAAAATGGCGGCGCCCATGCGCCGCCGGGAAAATGGCGCCGGAGGGGTTAATGCCTCCGATCGGTCCGGGGACCGATCGGAGGCATTAAAGCCGGTTGTCTACTGCTTAAAGCAATAGACACCCGGCGGCTATGGCGGCCGCCCGGCTCCCGGGCGGTCGCCATAGTTACAGACCCGACATGCGCCGTACTATTACGGCGCATGTCGGGAAGGGGTTAAAAGGGCACTTTTATCCTGCCCTAAGCTCTGAACTTGCCTCCATTGACAAACTGTAAGCCTGGGGGAATACATGAGAAAAAGCAGCTAGCCCACTGAGATCTACAGTAATAAAATAGCGGTAGTAATATCAGTCTCAAAGCTGTTGGTAGCTTCCATATGGCTGTGGAGCTTACCCTCTTCTAAAATTACACTGGTATGCCACTAGTATATGTGCTGATGCCTTCAAATTGGTGGTACACTAAAAAATGTAGCTTACTACATGGATAGGCATTAAAAAGAAACTTACCATGCATACTACTGGCTCCAATAACTTATTTCCAGGAACGTCCATCCATGTCATTTCAATGGCATTTGGATCCCCAGGAGAACATGGAGTAAGTAGATCATTGCAAACTACATCCGGATCCAGGGGAGATTTACCTTGTACCTGGTATAGTGCATAAAACACAATGCATTCAGCAATACACAGAACACGAGGACTAATGTCTGCCTTCTTGGTGCTTTCTTCTAGTAATAAATATGGTGAAGAATTAACTGCAGTGTCCAAATGCCAATAATCCCTCAAATAATTTGTGGCTATTGATCAGGGAAGTGAGGACCTTTACAAATAAATATTGCAGTATACCAACAAACAAGTATACCCTAATAAAGGATGATGATTTAGAAGATTCATTATCGTCTGGTGAGTGCCCTCCTTGCTTTTTCCTTTCACCTCAAGTAATTTTCACATGCTTATTCTGTATATTTTTGAGGAAGAGCACCACCAATATTCTAAGATCATTTTATCTTCAGTTGACCTACATGTTTTTTGAATATATCTAAATATGGACTTTATTCAGAACTAGAAGAGCCATCCATATACCTCTTTTCTTATAGATGTTCACATCTACAAGGTATTGCGATTAAGTTTGTAAATAATTTTCCAGTGACAAACTCAATAGACCATTATACTCTGCACAACTATTAGGCCACTGCAGCTGACAATTACTATATGCAGCATTGGCTCAGCTTCTGATCTTGCACCATATTCTTCCAATACAAAAACTGAACTTTGCAGTAACTGGTAACCTTCAAGTAATAGTTGAAAGAACAGTGCCAATTGAATAGAAATTGTATAGAAAGAACAGAAAAATACCTTTTTGAAGTGAGTAGCAGACTGAACTTTTCTGACTGGCTGCATTAAGGCATCACGTACAATGATGCTGATATCTGCACCAGAATATCCATTTGTTCTCTTTCCAAGCTCTCGATAATCAGCCTCGGAAAGACTGTGTGGAGTTGTTCCAAGATGGAGTTTAAACATATCAGTTCTAGCATGTTCTTCAGGTAAAGGAATGTAAATTCGCTTTTCAAATCTGTGGAAAGATAAAAAAAAAAAAAAAAAAAAATTTAAACAATTTTCCTTTAATGAACCTGATATTATATGTATAATTGTTCCACAAACACTCTGTCATGTGTTTCATCACATATTCAGCTCAAAATTATATTGCATAAATACCACAGAAAAGGTTACTCTACCTTCTCCTAATTGCAGAATCCAACACCCAAGGTATATTGGTGGCTCCAAGTACCAAAATCCCTTCATTGTCAACTCCAACACCTATAAATAGAAAAAAAAAAAAAAAATATTACACACAAACTTTCCTTAATTCCACCAAGAAAGCTAAGGAACCTGATCAAGATCTCTTGCCTTGCATTTGGACCAAAAATTCTGTTTTAATCCTCCTGGCAGCCTCGCTTTCATTCTCACTTCTGGAGCCGCATAGTGAATCAACCTCATCAATGAAGATGATAGAAGGCTTGTGTTCCCTGGCAAGCTGAAATAAGTTCTTTACTAACCTGTAATATAAATAATGGCTCATTACACAGAAATCCTTTTAAAAAAACATGTATATAATAACAAACAATTTTAACTTCGCACTCTGAATTGTACAGGTGTATACAAAAATCAATCTCCTACTTGTTGCAGTTTGTTTATATTTATGGGATATTCAGAATTACTGTAAATGTGAAAAAAAAATTTTGTATGTCGCAAAGGAAAAAAGAAGCACCCTACAAAAACAAAATGGACTCCTATAAAACACACCCATAAAAGAGAACCTTTCATCACTGCCACCAAGTTCAGCACCTTGTGTTATTGCTCCACCGATTTCCAAACAGTTGGAACTTCTTCTTTAGCCCCAACGTTTTTGTGTAATAGCTGCCTGATATGCTATTTAGGTTCTGTCAAAGGAGCAGTGTCAGAAAAACAAGAAGGTTTATTTCCATCTAAAATATAACTTTTCATTGATTCCTTATTAAACTTTCCTATAAAAACTAGAAGTGTCAGTGCACCAATAAACCAAACAAATAAAAAGAAAGAGGCCTACTGTTTGGTTTTCCTCCCCATAGTCTCAGAACATGTACATTAATCCTGGTCCGAAGAGTTTCCTCCTACAATATCTCAGGGTTCTCAGGGATTTTTTTGTACTCACTTTAAAATCCTTTTCTCAGTATATTCACTGGGGGGCACAGCACCATGGGTATAGACCCGGCCACTAGGAGGCAGACCCTAGGAGAATGAAAAGCTGTCTGCTCCGCCTCAGTTTATATATCCTCTCACAGACACTGTACTAAGCCAGTTTGTAGCGCAGTAGTAAGAGACGCAAAAGGAAGAAAAAAAAAAAAACAACAACAAAAAAAAAAACGAACACAGAACCAACCACCACCAACATGACTTGAACCTGGGAAGAGCAACCATAAAGAAAACAAGGGTGGGATCTGTGTCCCCCAGTGTATACAACAAGAAAAGGATTTTATGGAGAGTACAACGCCCCCCCCCCCCCCCAATTTTCACGCTTATTTCACTTGGGGAAAACCGCACCATGGGATGCCTTTAAGGCAGTCCCAGAAGGTGGGAAACATACAGCCATGCAAACAACCTAGCGCACAGTCGCTTGCAGTACCTTAAAACCCAAGCTGGCATCAGAAGAAGCCACAAAATGGATCTGGTAAAACTTCAGGGAAGTGTGATTGGAAGCCCAGGTGGCAGCCTTGCAGACCTGGGCGGCAGAAGCTTGATGCCGAATAGCCCAGGAGGCTCAGACAGCCCTAGTGGAGTTAGCTGTCATACGGAAGGGCAGCTCCTTACCCTTAAGTGGATAGGCCTCCTTGATAGAAGAGTGAATCCATCTGGAGATGAAGCCTTAGAAACAGGCAGGCCCTTGCAAGGGCCCTCAGGGAACACAAACAAAGCATCCGAGTGACTGAAAGACAAGTCAGTGAGAGACAAGTAGACCTGAATCGCCTGGATAACATCCAGGCAGTGAAGAGAACGATCATGAGGATGCTTGGAATCAAGACAAAAGGTTGGCAAGACTATGTCCTCAATGTGAAAGGAGGAAACCACCTTAGGCAGAAATAACTGTGGTGGATGAAGGACAACCGTCTCTGGAGAACGCCAAAACAGGACAGCAAGCTCAGAGACCCTCAGAGGCTTGAAAGGTCGAGTTTAAAACACCACAAGGATGAGGTTAAGATCCCACAGATACACAAGTGGCTGTAAGGGGGGTGGGGGAACACAGTGTGCCACACCCTGGAGGAAGGGTCTTCACCTGAGGGCAGAAGGCCAGGGATTTCTCTTAGGGTCAGATTTCTGCCCTTTCTATCCTCTTTCAGAAGACAGACCAAGATCTTGATCCATACCCAAGTGAAGGAAAGCCAGGATCCTGGGAAGAGAGAAGGAGAGCGGATGATAATCATTACTCTCACAGCAGTGGATGTAAGCCTTCCACATGAGTTGGTAGATCTTGGGCGACTGGCGTTTCCGGGCCTTCAGCATGGTCTGGTTAACAGGCTCCGAAAGCCCACAATGCCTCAGAACCGCAGCTTCAACAGCCACGCTGTTCAACGCAGCTGATGTAAAGTGGGGTGAAATAGCAGACCTTGAGAAATGTCTACCCGCAGGGGAAGAGGCCAAGGAGCATCCGCCAGCAGGAACATGAGCTCCCCGTACCAGGTCCGGCAAGACCAATCCGGAGCCACCAGGATGGTAAGAAACCCCTCGGTCTTGAGGACCCGAGGGAGAATGGGAAGAGGAGGAAACAGGTACAGGAGGTGTAATTCAGACCAGGGAATCACGAAAGCGTTGGCTGCAAGCGCTCGATGGATCCCGGGACCTGGCTACACAGAGGGAGATCTTGTGGCTTATGCAAGAGACGTTGACGTCGGGTAGACCCCACCGGGAGCAGAGCCGAAGGAAGATTTCTTGATGAAGAGACCACACGCCTGGGTCGAGTCTCTCTGCTTAGGTAGTCTGCCGCCCAGCTGTCCATGCCTGGAATATGGACTGCCGAAAAGAGCTGGGACATGAAGCTCTGCCCACATAAGAGCGGTAAAGGTAAACAAACAAAAGTAAAAATAGTTAATGGCCAAGATGAACTCTACAAAGTTCATCATAAATTATGCAGCATCATTCTTCTTGTGTTTCCAGAAGTAGCTTCTATTTACAGGCCCCCGGCTAACATCCTACTTATGTCAGGTCTTCACAAACACTAATCACATGAGGACCAGGGATTGGTATTTTTTATTTTATTGCCCCTAATATAAAAGAGGAGAAGCAGGGCACTGATGGGAAAAGCAATTACTGTATAAAGTATTATATTCACTCTCTCAAATAAGCATGCTTCTGATTTTTAGCAGAATTGTAAAGGCAATGCTAAGTTAAGCTGCCCTTTCATTCAGGCTTTCTCCCTGGATGCAAGCCAAGATTAACAGTATATTTCACTTAAAATAGTAGTTGAGTGGATAGTGTGCTGAATATGGACAGCATGGTGGCTCAGTGGTTAGCACTGCAGCCTTGGAGTCCTAGGTTTGACTCAGACCGAAGACATCTGCAAGGAGTTTGTATGTGCTCCAAGTGTTTGAATGGGTTTCCTCACATTCCAAAGAAATACCTATATGGGACAGTGATTAACAAAGTCTGTAAAGCACTTCATAAGAAAAATGAATAAATATAATATGGATCCTTTTATTAGTTTCTTAGCAAAAAAGCATGGAAACTGAGAAACATGGAAAAAGATTTTATTTTTAGGCAAAATCATTCAGCCGTAATACGAATAGAGCAATATGCTGAAATGTTTGTCATCTTGCTGCTGACACCTTTATGCATGTCAACTATTGGGAATGACTATTGTTAGGAACTTTAGTCTCCTTAATTAGCTCACGTAAAATGGCCTTAGAATAAAAGGTAGATTGACAGGTTTACTCACTTTTCACTTTCTCCCAACCATTTGGAAACAAGGTCTGAGGATGATATTGAAAAGAAAGTGGAGTTGTTTGCCTCTGTAGCTACAGCCTTAGCCAAGTAGGACTTCCCTGTTCCTGGTGGTCCAAAAAGAAGTATACCACGCCATGGAGTTCTCTTGCCTGGAAAAGTTACAAGTGATGGAGATTAGTACAGGTTAACACTTCCACTGTTTTTTCTGATAGGTTTTCTGAGTATCTTGAAAGGGGTTGGCCAGTTCTTTACATACTAGAGACTAGAGGTGAGCGAACACTATTTGAAACAGCCGTTTCGATTAGCACGCTCTCATAGAAATTAACGGAAGCGGCTACATCCATTCATTTCTATGGGAGCGTGCTATTCGAAACGGCTGTTTCAAATAGTGTTCGCTCATCTCTACTAAAGACCCATCCTTAGGTCAAATCATCAATAAAAGATCAGTGGGAATCAAATTTCAGGATTGTACCACAGAAGTGAATGGGACAAGGCAGTAATTACATTGCATAACTGATATATAATGGCATGGGATGTAAACAATAGAGGGGTTATGAAACTCCCACTCCTGTGATCAGCAGAGGTCCTGGGTGTAGGGGTGGGGTAGGGTAACCCCTTTTAGACTAAAGCTCCCACGTAGCGAGCCGCAGCATCTGCATTTCCATAGGTATAATTGAGATATTGCAATTTTCAAAAATGCAAGAGTTTGCAAAAACACTGCTTTTTTCCCCCTGCAGATTTTTTTCTGCAATGTGTGCATGGGATTAGCCAGAATCCAATCCACTTTGAAGGTACTGTAAATGCATCTTTTCTGCTGCGGTGTGGCCACTGTGGCAAAAACAGTCTTTGCAATATGAGGCCCCGGCTTAAAAGCCAGAGATCCTGTCACATGAGCAAACAAACATATACAATAAGCAATAATATAGAAAATCAGTCAGCTTGGCATCATTACCACTTGCGGATTTGCTTATTATTAGGAGGGGCTTATAAGACTGCTCTTTCAATCAATTTTACAATATCTTTCATGTGCAGGCTTAAATTATTTGTTGGCAGCACAGCCCATGTAAGAAGCTCTTTAACTAGCAGAGTGAGGAACACAATTTAGCACACTTAAATCATCAGAGCCTCATATGAAATTTAATGATAAACATTTGTTAGACTAAAAGAGAGCCATATACAAAGCCAGTGTGAGGAACTTTAAGAAAACAAAACGATTAGGAGGGCGTGTGATGTGAAGGGGCTTGCAATAAAAAAAAATATGTACAATATGTTAACCTGTAAACAGATGAGGAAATTTTATGGGTAAAATGACAGCTTCTTTCAGGGCTTCCTTGGCACCTTCCAATCCAGCAACATCATTCCACTTCACATTTGGTTTTTCCATGACAATAGCACCTGCACACACATTAACAAGGGTTATTAGAAACACTGTACACTAAACACTTGGCTACACTAAAGGACTGCAGTAAAAATATAAATAACATTTTTAATCCCCTTAAGGATGTGGCTTAATTTGATCTTTAGGATATTACACATTTTTGCTTTGCTTCCTTCATCGAACTTTTATTTTTCCATTGTCACAGTCAGATGAAAATGGCACTTTTAATTTTTTTTTACTGCATTTTGATTCCATTCAAATCAATCATCCTGCAATAAATTTAACCTCCCTGCATATCCACTTTAGGCTAAGGCCTGCCATTGTGGAAACCCAACATATATGTTATGTTTTTGGGGGGTTTTTTGAGCCAAAGCCAAGAATGGCTACAAGAGGAGTGGGAAGTATATAGGCAGTTCCTATACTTCACCATTTTGCTCAATCCACTACTCCTGGTTTGGGCTCAAAAACAACAACAACAAAAAAAAAGCTGCATTCAAGCGTGGGGCCTTAATCTTAAGGTGTTATTAGGATGTATCCTTGGGGTATTAATGTAACAAGACTTCCAAAAATTTGCAGCATGATCATATGGAGCTAAAATGAAAGATCTCCTGGTAACACACCAGAGGCACAATCTCAGCACTAGTGAATAAAAGTATAGGACACTAATAGCACAAATGTACCCCAGTTACCTTGGAGCTGGCTCTGCATTTTCTTTTTTTCTGGGTCCTCTGACTCTCCATCATCACTTTCATTTCTAAATAAATGTGACACTTGCAAGATTAAAATCAAAATTATAAACTTGCTAGAACATTACTGGACCTATAGCAACTGTCAAAGCACTCCCTTTAAGGGCAAAGATAGACATGGTAAGCATTCTTTATCAGAGACTAATCCACTTTATATCAAAAGTGTTATATGGCAATTTTTGTTGCATGCTTGCTCTGAATTCTGTAGCTTTTGAATGGGTTTTTGAAAACGCTATCCACATGCATGCATGTAGGGAAAATTAAAAAACAAACAAACAGCAATATAGTAATTAAAAGGCTGTAAAGATCACACAGTAGAAAAGTTCTTGTCCTAACTGCAGTGTTAATTTATAGACAAAAACAACCCATACCCTTTCTCTTCAGCCCGCGGCGGCGCTCCTTCCTTCACTGGTTTTGGAGGAGCCTTTTCATTTTTCTTCAGGTAAGCTTTCAACTGTTCTGCTCGGTCAAGATACTCTATGCACTTTGACCTGATGCTTTGTTTTGCCTTTTCACCTTGAGCATCATCTGGGAGTTGTAAATAAGTATTTCTTATTTTAGTAATGCAAACATACTATAAAATAGTAAATATTCCACTATAGTGTAAAACAATCAGCTCTACAGAGTCTGCTTTGAACTGAAGCTCTCAGTTTGTCTGATTTTTAAAAGTGATTTACAAACCAAACCAATTTTATAGAAGGAAAGAACACAAACTAGACTGCTGTTTATTTTATTTAAAAAAAACAAACAAAAAACACACAAAAAGCACACTAACAAAAGAATGAGGCTTTAAACCAGGGGTCTCAAATACTTTTAGTAAAGGTCTGCTGAACGGGGTCTGCCATCAAGTAAAGATTCAAACTGAACAGCAGTTTACCAAGTTCAGTATTTTTCGGACAAAATGACATCTGACCAAAATAACAAAAAAAAAAAAAAAAAAAATTATATATCTATTATTATTATAGCATTATACTGAGAGCGAGGGCACTAAGGAGCATTATAATGTGGGTGGACACAATAAGGAGCATTCTAACATCCCATTAGTGCTCCCACAGAGTATAATGCCCCAATACAGCGCCTCCTCACTGTATGCTCGCAGCCACTCGTTGAAGGTTACTGTGTATGGAGTACAAGCTTGAGTAAATTATGTATTTTTTGCACCCTCAGTACAGATAAAACACTTGGACTTCCAACGGGTCATCAGATCTAGAATTATGGCTCTCTGACTACAGCAATAATGAACCGCAGATATTGACCATAATATGTAAGCAATATAGCGCCAATGTTACTCCAATTTAAACTGGCTCTAGTTATCACATTGGTTATAGAGATTATAATTATTCATTAGTTACTTTTTTTTTTTTTTTTTATGGTGGGGGAGGTGATAGAAAATCATATTCTTGTGCAACCCATACTTAGTTTGCATGCACAGAATTGGTTGCTGCATTTCTTAAATTTATGACATTTCTTAAACACCTGCAAAAATATATATGTGTGTGGGATGTGCAAATTCATCACATCTTGCAGGTTTTTGGGAAGTACATTTTGCTTGCTGAAAGGGGTTACTTGAGCATGCAGTGTCAAATTTTGCGTTTTTGTGCATATTTTTCTTGTAATCTCTACTGAAAAGTTACATGAAGGTGGTTATATACACATTAAAGTTTGCTATGTGCAGCATACATTTTTAAATGTTAGTGAATAACAGCAAAATACTAACTTGTCTTCTGTATCTTAGGAAGTACGAGATCTTGTTGTAGTTTGCGGTATATATAAATTGTGTACACCTTGATCTATTATTTTAAATGTTTTATGTGCAAATGTAAAATTGAAGAGTAAATACAAATGTATGTTTTAGTGTATTTTTTCAAAAAAATAATTTGACACTCCCCCTCCCCCATTCCAATTCTGGTGAATTTCTGAAATTTGCGCATGCAGGTGTGGACCCAAGTGATTTGCTTGGTTTCAACTTTTAACAACTAATCCAATTGTTTTTTTTTTTTAAATAAAACTTCCAAAATATCCGAAAACCCCTAGCTGCGAAAGTGTTAGAGGGGTTATCCGGTTTTTGACATTGACATCTCAGACCCGCACAGGTGACCAGTAGCGACAGTAGAGTTTTCAGTATTGTTTTCACACAGTGAGCCACACTGCTCACTTGCTGTACAGACTGTAGCGGCAAGTATAAGTACTGCAGCGCTGCCGCATCAGGTTGAATGGGACAATGCTGCAGTACCTACACATACAGCTATGGTTTGTACAGTGAGTGAGCATTGCGGCTCCAGTTCAACCATGCTCTCTAGGTACCCGTGACATGGGGGGGGGGGTTCTGGGTGTCTGACCCCCCCCCCCATAGATCTAATATTGATGGCTTATCCTAAGGATAGGGCATCAATCTCAGAAACCAGATATCCCATTTAAAGGAATATTTAGTGGTAACTATGGCTGACAAACTGATTGCATTGTTTGAATTGAGAATTGTAATTTGAAACCAAATGTGGGATCCGAATTAAAAGCAAGAATAAGGGCCCATTCACATGGGCACTGAGGGGGCGGATTATGGCGCGTAATCCACGTCAAAATCCGCCCCTCACAATGGTGGTCTATGTAGACCGCCAGGATTCTTTTTTCCCGTGAGCGGGCTGCCCTTTCTTCAGACGGATTCCATGGCTCAGTGAGCCGTGGCAGCAACTTCCGGAGTCGGCCCATTCATTTGAGCCGACTCCGGGAACAGAAGCCGCGACCGTTGTGGCAGGCGGGTTTTGACCTGAGAGTGACGCGGCTCACCATGTCAATCTTGGTGCCAAAACCCACTATACAGCCCCAGTGTGAACTAGCCCTTAGAGTATTTCTCCAGCTAAAGAATCTCAACTAGGCTGCTGCTCGCAAATGCAGTATCAGCTCAAATTTATAACCAAAATTCTTGTATGCATAAATGTTTAAACAGCTATGGTTACAAAACACAGCTCCTAGCAGGATCACGCTACAGTCATCATTAAATGCTGTGCACAAAATGGGACTCCACTGTAAAGTTGGCAGCCCATTCCTGCACTGGGTGCTCACAGTGAACAGTGTAGTATGCCATATTTAAAGTGACCATGAATTATTACCAAGTATTTGACAATTATTTATTATGATGTCATCAGTGAGCATGCAGACATCAAAATGGGCATGCCACAGCTGTCACATCATTTAAATAGCATCTTTCCAACGTCAAAAATTTACAAATTTGAAACAATTAATAAGGAAAGTGTAAGACATGTAGTCCAACAACTTTAGCACACTTACATTTTACAACGTGAAGAAAATATTGGACAGCACATTGATATAATCGTAGAGCTTCCTCATAGTTTTTTGCTTTGTCCTCTTGTGCGGCTTTGCTGGCCAGATCAATAGCTTTCTAAATGTTTAAAAAGAAAAAAAAAAAAATTAAACTCATCTTACAATTTAATGTAAAACACAAATGCTAAGTTGGGTCATAATTTTGAACTATGAAAAATAAAAAAATAAACCAACAAACAGAAGAGCAATACAAAACTTGGTAAAACTGTTGCCATACCGCAACATCATGAGCTCAATGGAGGAGAGACTAGCTTTCAGGACCCTTTCCATCAAGCCCTGCTACACCTATTCTTTTCCCATAAAAAGAGTCGCCTGATATATAGGCACATCATCACTATAGCCACATAAAGACGGCTAAGGATTGAACAGATTTTTATTTGCTGAATTTGGTTCATAAATCTGAATACCTTTTTATCAGATTAGCTATATGCAATTTTATAATATATAAAATATATGTAGATTTTATTATATATACACACACATATATATATATATATATATATATATATATATATATATATATATATATATATATATATATATATATATAATCATATATACACTCACAAAAAAAAGGGAACACAAATACCACATCCTAGATATAAATGAATTAAATATTCCAGTTGAAGATCTTTATTACATGGTATAACACGTTGAGAACAGTAAAACATAGAAATGGTCAATGTAAATCTAAATTAAACATCCTATGGAGGTCTTGTTTGTGATGATACTCAAAATCAAAGTGGAAAAATCAAATTAAAAGCAGATCTAACTTCAGTGGAAATGCTTCAAGACAAGGAAATGAGGCTAAGGAGAGAGTGAGTGCCTCTATAATCCCCCTACAACGCCTGGGCATGCTCCTGATGAGGCAGTGGATGTTCTCCTGAGGGATCTCCTCCCAGACCTGGATTAAAGCATCAGTCAACTTCTGGACAGTCTGTGGTGCAATGTGGTATTGGTGGATGGAATGAGACATGATATCTCAGATGGATGTGCTCTTTCGGATTCAGGTCTGGGTAGCAAGTAGGCCAGTCCATAGCATCAATATCTTCATCATGCAGAAACTGCTGACACACTTTAGCCACATTAGGCGTAGCATTGTCATGCATCAGAAGGAACCCAGGGCCCACTGCACCTGCATATGGTCTCATAATGGGTCTGAGGATCTCATCCCAGTATCTAATAGCAGTCAGAGTACCTTTAACTAGCAAACGTAGGGCTGTGCGGCCCTCAAAAGAAATGCCTTCCTACACCATTGCCAATTCCATACCCACTGCCAAACTGGTTATGATGGAGGATGTTGCAGGCAACAGAACGTCCTCCACGGCATCTCCAGACTGTCACATGTGCTCATTGTGAACCGGCTGTCATCCATGAAGAGTACAGGGTGCCAATGTCGAATCTGCCAAGCTTGACATTCGCTGGTAGATGCTGTAAGCACAACACCCCTTTGTGGACGCTGTACTCTCAGAGTCAGTTTCTGGTAGTTTGAACAGACACATGTACATTAGTGGCCTGCTGTAGGTCATTTTGCAGGGCTCTGGCACTGCGCCTCCTTGCAGAAAGGAAGAGGTAGTGGTCCTGATACTGGGTTGTTGCCTTCCTATGACCCCTCCATGTCTTCTAATATCTGCTCCATGCTCTGGACACTGTGCTGACAGACATAGCCACCTTTCTTGCCACAGCTGACACGGATATGCCATCCTGGAAGAGCTGCACTACTTGAGCAACTTCTGTGCATTGTAGACACCGCCCCATGCTACCGCCAATGGTGAGAGCAATGACAAAATGCAAAAGTGACAAAAATAAAAGCCAAAAAAGGATAAGAACAGAGAAATGGTCTGTGGTCATCACCAGCAGAACCCTCCTTTATCGGGGTGGCCTTGCTATTGCTATCATTTCTACCTGTTGTCTGTTTCATTTGCACAACAGCAGGAGAAATTGATCCACATTCAGTGTTGATTCATAACTGGACAGGTGGATTTCACAGAAGTGTCACTGACTTGGTGACTTGAAGTTACATTGTGTTATCTAAACTGGTCCATTTATTTTTTGGAAGTGTGCGTGTGTAAAATAAATAATATATATATATATATATATATATATATATATATATATATATATATGAATGATAAGATGATCCTTTACTAGTCCCACAATGGGGAAATTTCAGTGATACAGCTTCATAGATGATACAGTAATGTATTTTCTGGACTATAAGGCGCACATAAAATCCTACGATTTCCTCAGAAATCGTAAGTGCGCCTTATAGTCCGGTGCGCCTTATATATGGATTGAAACTTCTTACAATTGAAGTTAGAGATGCGCAAATACTATCTGAATAGCGCGCTCCCATTGCAATGTATGGAAGCAACCGCCGCCGGCAAAGTCTGCCTGCCGCTTCAAGGGATTCTACCATTAAAAGAAGTTCTTTCCTCTGACCACGTCGGAATAGCCTTAAAGGCTATTCGTCTCCTACCTGTTGCCATAGCCAGCGCCGCCTTCTTCCTCAGCTGCGTCCTCCCCTTCTGTGTTGTCTTCGTTGGGCCCCATGGATGACGCATGCGCAGTCGGCTCTGGCTGCGAGAGCCGACTGCGCATGCGTCATCCATGAGGCCCAAAGAAAACAACACAGAAGGGGCGGACGCAGCTGAGGAAGAAGGCGGCGCTGGCTAAAGGTAGGAGACGAATAGCCTTTAAGGCTATTCCGACGTGGTGAAGAGGAAAGAACTTTTTGATGGTAGAATCCCTTTAACTCCTTGCATGCCGAGCGCTTCCATTCATTTCAATGGAAGCGTGCCATTGAAATGAATAGAAGCGGCTGGCACGCGGTGGGTTAAGCGGCTGCCGGCAAAGTCGGCGTGCCGCCGCTTTCAATCACATATAAGGCGCACCGGACAGTGCTGCGCCTTATAGATCGGTGCGCCTTATATATGGACCTAGGCAGGACTATAAGGCGCTCATGGGCAATGCGCCTTATAGTCCGATGCGCCTTATAGTCCTCAAAATACGGTAGTATATAACAAGAGAGGAAACACATACAAGCTCATGGCAGATAGAGAAATACTAGGAGTCATAGCAACTAAAAAAAGAAAGAAAAAAAAGACACACTGCAGGATTATTTAGTTCTGTGTGTGAAGTGATGTTGATAATACGGCCTGACCATGGTTGAGGACACGAGGAAGGGTCACAGCATGTAGATATAACATGCAGAAACGTTTTTTTTTTGCAGAGGAGGGGGGCATATGCAGCTATCATGATAACATGTGGTAGTTCCTTTGGTAGGTGGTGAGATCTCATGCTCACAGCTGATAGTTCGGTATATTGCATCAGCGCTATTGTCCATTAACCACAAAAAAACATGTCCCAAATGTCCTTCATCACAAACCCTCCTCCTTTCTTCTTACCACTGTGTTCTAACGCCCAAAGAAGTCTGAAGCCATCCAGGTATACATGGTGCTGCTCTCTTGCCAAGCTTCCATAAACACATGGAGTAGGTGGGTGATGGTAGGCTCCCAGGCTGTACAGAGTCCCACGTGTCCACAGTAAAAGAAAGAAATACTAGTCAGCCGTAGGCATCTTCACACATCAGCAATAGACGCCAAAAATCATCTCATTGAAAGAAGAAGTCCGCACTTTCATGTAGGTCTCTCCTCCATGCTTTGTCTGCCTCATGGTGGCCATGCTGTCCTTAGCTCGTGGGGGGATGGTAACAGGCATATGTGCACACAGGAAATTCCAGCTGATCAGGTCTTGAGTCTTGTCCATGCTTTAACAACAGAAACAAAAGGAAAAACAAATACTCCACAGGGTCTTCCATTCGATTTATAGCTGCTAATTCATAGTGCTAGTTTGCTTGAGTAGAGGATTCTTGAAGATACAGAAAAAAAAAGAGTGAAAAGGAAAGATAAAGGTTGCTCTCAGCTTGGAGCTCTGTATCAAGGCTGCCACTCATGCGGCGCCATCTTGGAAAAAAAATTAAAATAATATATATATATATATATATATATATATATATATTATATACATACACACACACACAAATATATATGTGATATATATATTGGGAGAAACATCTAACATTACTACATCCTATACCACATTGTGCCATTATGGTACAGTGATAGTGCTGGCAGAATACTTCATTTACACACTGCTAAATCACAATGGCGTCTCTTGCTCATGTTTTGGAGGCAAGGAACTTCTGAAGCCAGTTTTTGGGATTTATGACACCAGTGCCAAGAAAGAAATTTTTGAAAAATGTGGCTACCTACAAATCTCTCTTTAGGGAAGGCAGTATGAGAACATGTGAATGCCTGTTCAGCCAGTCACTGTTATGCAACTCCTACAGTCACGAGGAAAGCATGAGTAATGGGGCAATACAATAAATGAATAGGCTCAGAGAAGAATCAATACAAATAAATCAATAGCTATAGAACCTTTAAAAGTATCTGAATGTCTTAAAGTTTACAGGGCAGTGTGAATCTCTAAGAGTCAGGGCACCTGGGAACTGTTCACATCAGGTTTTGCTCACCTGTTTAACAGATTAATTTTCCAGGTGCAAAAATTATGAGAGTAGTAGGATGTGAAAGTTTGGATGCCAACAAACTGCTCATTATACAGCATCCCAGAAAGCTACTGAGATGCCGGAACAATCACAGGCACGGCGTGAGGACCAAGTTCAGCAGCAGGACAGCTTAAGAGCTGCCGAAACGCCGGAGCCGGCAAACCATTAACGGCAGCAATTTGGCAGATCATCGATGCCAAAAACAGGCAGACGAAGTCGTGGGCAGAGACACACACACAAACGACATACAAAATACACGAGTGCAAAACTGGGCAATTCTTATTGGGCCACTACACAAACAAAAAAATTAAATATACCCGTGTGAAGCCAGGTCCTCCTGCTAGTATTAAATAAACTGTTCTCTCCAACGTAATATAAAAAAAACAAAAAACTTGCGAGTCTTCAGTAGGTGATACCTTTTTTAATGGCTAACTCATAATGATGACAGAATATGACGTTTCGAAGCCTCCTCTGGCTTCTTCTTCAGATATATCTAAAAACACTTTCTGTCATCATTATGAGTTAGCCATTAAAAAAGGTATCACCTACTGAAGACTTGTAAGTTTTTTGTTTTTTTATATTTCATAACCACTGGCTAACACGGTACAAAAACTAACATTTTCCTCTCCAATGTAGTACAGGAGATTGTCTAAATGTAAAACCATATATCAGTGCTTTATATACTTTAAGTACCATAAAAAAAATAAAGACATTGACTTCAGCATCTGTTTTTGTATCCACAAAACTGATCCATTAACCACAACCCAGCAGTGACATTTTACGATTTTTGTTTTTGATAGAATGGGGTGGAATTGGAGAAAAAGTGCATTTGTGAGACTATCTTACGGACTTCGTTTTACAGCATTCACTGTGCAGCCCCAATGACGTAACCAGTAGTAATATGCTCCGGTACATATATTTATATAGTTTTACTTACATTTTGACCCCTTAAAAATCTAAAACTCAGCAAAATAAAATTCTGACATCCAAAACTTTTTTATATTTCCATGTACAGGGATGCATAGGGCATCTTCTTTTTGCTGGGCCAGTAGGGATAATGGCCCAGGAGGGTATTTTTGTTGTTGTTAGTTTTGGGGGGGGTCACACAGTAGTGTATTGTCCATGCTCAGAGTTTACAGGCATTAGCTCTGGATCTCTGCTGTACATTACAGAAGGCCGCCATCTTTAAAGACCCAGCATCCGCCGGTTATTTTCTATTCATGTCTAGGGTCAAGTTCATACTGTTGCCTGTTTTTTTGATCTGTCATTGGATCAGCTGTCAGAATAAGAGATGAAAACTGAGCACCCTGTTTGCATGCGTCAGTATTCACTCTAATGTTGAAACCAAGGAAACTTTCTTCTACCTTGTTTCTTATTGTTTTAATGGAAGAGAAAGACTTATTCCATTAAAAAAAAAACAAAACACCCCACCATTGAAGACCGGTTCCATCTTAACTGTGAACATTTTTAACATATGCAACAAAGGGCCTAATAGGATCTCCCTGGATAAACCCTTTAACCAGCGCTATTCAGTCTGAGTTGGGATCAATTTTAGGGAAACACCACATGTCCGTGTTTCACCTGTGAAATACTGTTCGCGTGTCAGATTTATCAGCAATGATGCTAGAAGTCCTTTCCTCCGGCAACATACTGTTCTGTACCAGTTACAGCACTGCTAGGAGTCCGGCTCCCAGAATGAAGTTCAAGTTGGTAAATCTGGCTAAGACACGGACAGTTTTTCACAGGCGAAACATGGTCGTGTGTTGTTCCCCTTAGCTGGAGTCTGGGGAAAGAAAACAAAAAACAAAAAAACAAACACACCACAACTGACTCCAGCTTTAAAATAAAATTAATCTTAAATAATATTTTACAATTTATTAATATTGTTGCATAACTACTTCATAGAAAACTAATCACTCGGATTTAATGAATTACAGAAGCTTTACTGCTTCTCACTGACCATGGCTATCAGCCATTTGTGGAATCCATAACAGAACCCTTGGAAGGAGACTACCCATCCTGGGACAAGAAACCAGAGGATAAAAAGGCTACACCCCATCCACTTCTCCTAAATCTCCATGACTACTGAAATACAAGAGGAAAAAAAACCCAAAAACAAAAAAACAAAACAAGCCTTACAAATGATGCCTCATAAGCAACAATCTAGGTAAAAAAAAAAAATGCAGAAAATCTATACAGTTCCAGAGAAAAAGTGGCACTATCGCTTTATATTTTACGGCTCAGACATCATGTTCAAAGATACGGTCACATAAAGATCTTCAGAGTGGTGCTCAACATCCCAAAGAGACCAGTGAAATGAAACTTTTAGAAGAAAAAAGCGGGGGGGGGGGGGGGGGCACTCATCCAATTGAAGATGTTTTTCTTAAAACTCTATCTTTTATTGAAGCATAATATTTAAAACAAAGCCGGGAGGGAGAAGCGACATACAGTGGCGTGGGCAACAGCCGTTTCGTACCAACATAGGTGCTTTCTCAAAGCCTAGTCTCATACTAGGCTTGAGAAAGCACCTGTGTTGGTGCAAAACAGCTGTCGCCCACGCCACTGTATGTTGCTTCTTCCTCTCGGCTTTGTTTGAAATATTATGCTTCAATAAAAGATAGAGTTTTAAGAAAAACATCTTCAATTGGATGAGTGCCCCCCCGCTTTTTTCTTCTATAAAAAAAAAAAAAAATTAAAAAAAATCTCAAAGCCTGGGAGACTCCGAATCGGAAACTCCTGTACTGTACTGTACTGTACTGAGGGTTTGTGGACCAGAAGGACTATGGACTTGCTAGAAGTTGCCAACCACTCTTCCACTTATACTCTCCTCCTGGGTCTGGATGCAGAAATGGCCTTTGTTGGCCTTGGTTGAAAATTTATGCTGGCCTCTTTCGCCTCCCTACCCGTTCGGCAATGGGACCCAACATGGGTACCCTCTATCTCCTCATTTGCGCTCAGTATCGAACCCTTAGCTATCCAGATTCAACGGAACCCGGACACTGCAGGGATTAGTGTACAGGACAGAGTTTAAGATTTGAAGTTTTGCTGACTATGTTCTTCTCACTCTTAGTCGCCCTAACAACACTACCTAACCTACTGAGCACCCACCCTGGGGACCTACAGCCTCCTCTCTGACTACAAAGTAAATTCCAACAAGACAGAGGGCTTCCCAATTAATATTTCCCACAATCTTTTATCACTCCTCCAAAGCAGCCACAACTTCCAATGGAAAACCAGCTCCACCTATTACCTGGAGATCCAAACCTACTCCACCTGTAATTTCCCTTATTTATTCCGTGACCTTAAGGCTCTACTAAAATGGTGTTCTCTACCCATCTCTCTTTTAGGTCAAGTAGCAGGGGTTACGATGTTCATATTGCTAAAACTGCTGTATTATTTTGAAACTATGTCAGTCTGTGGCAGTCCTACGTTAATTCCAAAACCTTTAGAAAGTGATATTCTAGTTTATTTGAAGCGCCACCATATCCCGAAGTCTGTGATGTCGGTGTGGAGGGGTGATGGTGCACTGGTGGTCCCACATATACTTCACTACTATTGGGTGACCCACCTGCAATGCATCTCATTCTGGGCAGCTTCATCTGCATTCACTAAATGGATGAAGACTGAAAAATTGTGGCTTGTGCCTATGCATCCCAATACTTATTTATGGATCTCCTCGCACCCCCACCCCTTCCTTCCTTTACCCTTCTTGTTGGGACCCACTCGGTTCACTAAATCAATTTGGACTAACTGTAGAAAACTGTCTCCTCTTATCTCTCGATGCTACTCAATGGTTTCCCTTTTATACAACCCGTTCCTCCCGGAGGGTATGACTTCTGCAACAGCCTGTGCATGGTCAGCCGCGGGCTTTTTTTTTTTTTTTTTTTTTTTTTTTTTTTTTTTAAGAGTGGCTGATATGATAGATCTTGCTACCTTGGAGTTCCGGTCACTTGAATACCTTACCTCCATCTCTCTGAAGCAGAAAGGCTTCACTACCAGCAGGTTACTTATTTCAACGCTCCCTTTATGGTGATCTGTAGGTTTGAGATACTTTGCAGGGCAGGTACTTCAACTAAGGGCCTGATCTCCACCATATATCCATTCTCTCATCCGAAGGACCGAGACCATCCAACCGTTACATGTCCTGCTGAGAACCAGCTACAGGGACACAGATATCCGCCACTCAATGGCAGATTAACTGGTCTACAGCCTCCAAGCCCTCCACTTACATTACATTTAAGGCTTAGATGCACAATATACCACTCATGCATTGGTACCATACACTAGCCCTGTTAAACTCTCAATCAACTATTCTGGCCGATTACTAGTGCTGTTACTATGCCGCAATTTTTGGAATACCCTGGACGGATGTTCTTTTTATTCAGGGAGTGTCCATGAGTAGTGTTGAGCGAATAGTAGATACTAATACCTCGGCAAATCTTCACAGCGCTTAAACCCATGGTGTTTGGCTGCTTCCACGCATTCCTATGGGAGCGAGGTATTTGTCAGTGGCTTTCTCTAATAGATCACCCAGCTCAGGACCTAAAAGTATATCATCCACACAGAGAATACCACAGAGACAGTATCTCTGGGAAAAGATGGAATGGAGACAAACAGTTGGAGAACCTATGTTTAATTAAAATAAATAAAAATAAATTAAAAACAAAAATAAATCAATGATAGTCTCCCTTTACTCACAAACAGCGACAAAACTATATACTATACTCCATTTTTAAACAGTAACACCCCACCAACAGTAATAAAAGCTAATTAAATATTTGTACCTCATGGCTATTTGGACAGAAGAATACAAGTAGTTATAAATGTTGGAAGGCAGAGATGGAAATATAAAAAAAAAAGCCATCAAGCCTTAATGGTGTTGTCCAGTATTTATAGATCTCAGACTGGTGACGTCCCAGGTACTTTCCTGTGACTGCTGAGGCCACCGATTGGCAAGGCCTTTTGCTGAAACAGAAGCCCTGGCTGCCGCTGGACTGGACAGAGACAGGAGAGTATGTTTTTATTAATTTTTTGTCACCTTCCCAGCCTCTTGGCAGAGATGCAAAATCCTTAGACAACCCCTTTAACAACAAAGCTACCTGGTACGCTTAAAGGGTTAAAGAGGTTTTCGGGGTGGAGGAGTAAATAACTTGTGCCCAAACAGTTCTCTACCTCCATTCTCAACGATGAGGTAATGCCCGCTCAGTGACCCACCTCTGCCAGTGCAATACAGGACCCTAAACTGCGTGGTCAAGTATAGAGGAGAGGAATGCTCATCACAAAATACATTTCAATAGCTTAATGAAAGTTATACTTCAGAAAGGGGCTGTGAACAGAACCCATTTTCTATACCCCATACATATAACCTGGCAGAACAGAGGGAGCAGCTCCTCAAGCTCTTCCTCCCATAGCAGAGGCCGCCATTCACGACGCCCATCACCTGACCACCTCACCTGTACAGGTGTATTCAGCCCCACACCTCCTTCCCATAGTGACACAGGCCATGGCCTTGTAAGAGGCACGACGAGCTGGCCACCCCGAAAAGAAGACGCAAACCTCGGCTTGAATGTGTAACAGTGAAGTGGTTACCTGTAAAGTTGTGCCGTTGGCAGCCATGTCCACTCAGCCCCTCACCCAATAGCAACTTAGTCTCTGACGCACCGTCTTAGACAGCACTATAGCAGGGACCCACTTCCGGGTGTATATAAACACCTTCGGGTTTTCTTCGATTTCCGTATGGAACGATACATGCGAATTACGTCACTGCCGAATCAACCAACCATCGGAGTCAGGGAGTTCCAGCACATGACCGGATGACGACATCCATGATGTCAGGAAGCCGCACCCGCAGCAGTGGAACGCCTCTCGAGAGCTTGAGTGGTAGATTGATAGTGCATGCGCATTGCAGAGTTTCTATGCGTCACATGACTTTGATATTACTTCCTGCTGGGCAGTCACGTGATGAGTGACTAGGAGGACAGTACGTTGCGTATTAGAAGAATGACATTATTGCTGCAGAGTCATGGACTGTAGTAGAGATCTACGGCATATATTTCCTGTTAGCCATAGGAAATGCTCACATGATTATACAATCAGTGCTTGTCCTTACTAGGTTCTACCAATGTAGGCTTCATCCTAGTGTTCCCTGTGCCACCCAGTCTCTCAATACATACTTTGCACAGATTAGCCACCTGACTGATGACTATATACTAGTACATACTGTACAGTTCACTGTATAGATGTGTGTCTTTTGTGTACTGTATGTGAACCCTCAAGTGTAAAGCACCATGGAATTAATGGTGCTATATAAATAATAATAATAATTAATAATACAGTGCCTATAGTGTTATATTGTGCCCATACTGAGGCAAATGTTTCCCACTTAATATTGAACAATACAATTGACATTTTATACATCAAGGTTAAAGTAGCTCCCCAAGACAGAGTGATGTTGCCCTATTCTTAAAGCAGACCTCCACCAATTCCAGCTCACTGATTTCCCCCCAGCTGGAAATGTTTGTGCAGTCCCACTGTTTCTGAGCAATCACATCTGATTTTTTTTTCTATTAAAGGGACAATCAGATCGTGATGTGAGCGTTCCCTTGCGGTTGGTGGAGGTAGTCAGGCTAAGCACCTGGCAGACCTGGGCAAGTGCTAGGATCCCACAGTCTCTGGCGATGCCAATTAGCATCAATACAGATGAAAGTGCTCATTGCGTTGGTAATGGCTCAAAGAGCGAACAGTGTGTATGGATTTCATAAATACTTATCGTTTTTATCTCCCAGACTCCCGGCACTGACACGGTTATCCATGCTGGCTCTGGGCAGAGAATGGGCGAGTTAGTATGGGGAGCTATGAGCAGTGAGTAATAATGAAATCTATACTCATTGCTTGCTCCCTGGTGCCCTGAACATCATTACCGTAAGGAAGGGGAGGGGGTGCTTAGGCTTGAGAGGGCTATTATACTGTGTAGGTACAGATAATACAAAGCAGTTGGATTGGTTGCTCTGAGCAACTGCCTCATTTTTCTCTTCTACTTCTAAATAAACCATCACCCATTACATGAAGATGACCCTGGATTCAGTTTAAAGAAGAGAATCTCATATTTAAAATGATACCAAGATCATCATGATAGTCCTTACAGATCCAGAGCGAATCTCTGGTGGAAATGCTATTCAGCATTGAGATCCGAATGCAGATCTCAATTTCCGACAGCGGTTTTAACAGCAGATCTCTTCGAATCTGTAATGGCGGGCCCCATGGTGAACTTTTGACATGTGCCCCCCGCCCCCCCCGGCCGACGTTGAAGACCTCGTCCCACTTGACCCCTAATGCCACCCCCCCCCCCCCGCGCATTTCTGCGTACACTATAATACCCCATATTGGCCCCTGCACACAGTAGTATGTCCCAATAGTGGCCCCAGTACACAGTATTATGTCCCCATACTGGCTCCAGTGCACAGTATTATGTCCCCATACTGGCATCAGTACACAGTATTATGTCCCACTGTTGCCCCTGCACACAGTATTATGCCCCCATACTGTCCCCAGTACACAGTATTATGTCCCATTGTGGACACACATGAACAATTATTATACTCTGGGGTCTTTTCAGACCCCAGAGTATAATAATCGGAGACCCAGAGGGATGCAAACATAACAAACTACTGTTACTTACCTATCTCCCGGCTCTGCTGCATTCTCTGTCGCTGTCGGCCATCTTCCGGGACGTCATGTGACCGGGGTCCTGCTTCACAGGTCATGCAAGTAGGCCGAAGCTTGCCCGGAGCCTGGAGAGGTAAGTAACAGAGTTTTTTATGTTATCTTACCTCTCCCGGGCCTCCGATTGTTATGCTCGGGGGGGGGGGGGGGGGGGTCCAAAAAGACCCCTGAGTATAATAGTGCTTGTGGGGCCCGCGCCGTCACTTACCGATTCCGGCCCTTGCCAGGATCGGTAAGTATATAGGGCCCGTTACCGGCTGGAGATAACGGCTTATTAAAAAAATACAAAAAAACGCAGAGGTCGCAGTTGTCGCCAGGCCCCTAATGTCCCGGGCCCTGTGACAGCTTCCTCCGCTGCTTCCCCAGTAGTGATGCCCCTGGCTATAAGGAAGATCTTGGTATCATTTTAAAGATGATAACCCTAACGGATCCTGAGATATGGGGATCTAAAGTGTCCTTCTCTCTCCAGCCTCTGGCAGGATCTTAGAGCTGCATGTAAAAGGACGAATGAAGAAGGAGAGGGAAGGAGCAGAGCTGCAGTCTGCACAGATGATGATAAATCATCATTGTCTGTGCATAACCTTTATGTGACCCCAGGGGTGGGGTAGCATGAACTTTTGTCCATGTTATCTCCTATCAATCAGAGAGCATACTATATGTTTGTGCTCTAATTGTCACATAGAGATATAATGTAATACTCCACTGAGCCTAATCAGAGGAATATTCTTATGTAATACCCCTCTGAACATAACCAGGAAGTTTACTGGCGTTGTGGCCCAGATATTTACCATTGTCCAGGTCGCAGCGCCAATAGAATTGCACCAAACACATACAACACGTACACAAAGTCATCAATAAAGTTTACATTTGACTCATACCTGATTTTTTTTAAGTAAAATATGGGGATAGAAAGAAAGATTTTTATGTAAACTCATATTTAACTTGCATGCACAAAATTGGTTGGTGCATTTCTGTGATTTTGGCATTTCTTTAACCCCTTAAGGACACAGCCCAAAAGTGCGTTAAGGACCAGGCCTCTTTTTTCAAAACTGACGTGTCACTTTAAATGGCAATAACTTTGAGACGCTTTACTTGCACAAGTGATTTTGATATTGTTTTTTCGTAACACATTATACTTCATGTTAGTGGTAAACAGTAATCAATATTTTTGTATTTATTTATAAAAAAAAATAGGAAATTTGATGGAAATTTGGAAAAAATAGCAATGTTCAAAATGTGAAATTCTCTGCTTTTCAGGCAGATTTTCATACCACCCAAATACATGAATAAATATTATCTACCATATCTCTGCTTTATATCAGCATCATCTTTTGATTGTCTTTTAATTTATTTTGGACGTTACAAGGCTTACAAGTGTAACAGTGATTTTCCAGATTTACAAGAAAATTCCCCAAACTATTTTTTTTAGGAACCACTTCAGTTCTGAAAGGAATTATAAAGGCATATATAATAGAAACCCCCACAAATCACCCCATTTTCAAAACTGCACCCCTCAAATAATTCAAAACAGCATTTGGGATGTTTGTTAACCCTTTAAGCATTTCATAAGACTAAAAATAATATGGAGGTCAAATTTAGACATTTCATTTATTTTTCACTAATACATTCATTTAGACCTAAAATTAACACATTCACAAAGGGTTAAATGAGAAAATGCATCTGGAAGTTTATCATGCAATTTCTCCCGAGCACAGAAATACCCCACATGTGAGTGTAAACTGATTTTTGGTCACACGGCAGCGCATGGAAGGGAAGGAGCGACACTGGACGTTTGAACAGCAGATTTTGCTGGAATAGTTTTCAGGTGCCATGTCTCATTTGCAGAGCCCTTAGAGTACCAAAACATTGGAAACCCCCAAAAGTGACCCCATTTTAGACTCTACACCTCTTACAGAATTTATCAAGGAATATATTGAACATTTTGACCCTACCGTTGTTTCACAGATTTTACTAACATTGGGATGTGTAAATGAAAAATGACTAAAATATCACTTTATCCCCAAAGTTTTCATTTTCACAAGCGGTTGTAGGAGAAAAAGCACCCCATAGTTGTTTAATCAATTTATCCTGAACACGGCGATACCCCATACGTGATTGTAAACTGCTGTATGGGAACATGGTGGGGCTCAGAATAGAAAGAGCACTATTTGGCTTTTGAAGGGTGGATTTTGCTGGAATATTTTTCAGGTGCCATGTTGCAGAGCCCCTAGAGTACTAATACAGTGGAACCCCTCAAAAGTGACCCCATTTTGGAAACTACTCCGCTCATAGAATTTATCTAGGGGTAGGGTCAGCATTTCGATCTCACATCTGTTTCACAGATTTTATTAACATTGGGACGTAAAATTTTAAAATGACTTTTTTTTCCAATAAATCATCCATTTAGCACCATATTTTTAATTTTGCAAGTAGTTAAATAATTAAAAACACACCACAGTTTGTTACACAATTTCTCCTGAACACGGCAATACCCCATATGTGATCATAATCTGCTGTATGGGGGCATGGTGGGGCTCAGAATGGAAAAAGGGCTATTTGGCTTTTGGAGGGAAGACGTTACTGGAATAGTTTTCAGGTGCCATGTCGCATTTGCTGAGCCCCTAAAGTATCAATACAATGGAAACCCCTCAAAAGTGACCCCATTTTAGAAACTACACCTGTCAAGGAATGAATCAAGGGGTATTATCATTTAGAGACTAAAAATGCTTCCCAAAAATTAATTTGTAGTGAGCATTAGTATCCCAGAAGTGAATGCACAGCGGATGGTGAAGAAGGAATATGTAAACTGTGCGGAGTACATTGCAAACACCAAATTCCCTACTATGTCCTAGTAACTCCTATGATTGGGGGAGTCACTCTGGGGTCACTTTGGGGGTCACTTCTGGCGTCTTTTCCCTCATAAGCTCTAAATCTGGGGTGTCCCCTGATATACGCTCGCACAACTTATACATTCCCTTCCTGCCGCAGCCAGTTGTGTTCTAATAATTTGGCGATTTTGGGGGTGTTTGTCTTCACATTGCTAAATGCTATATTTTCTTTATTTTTCTGGTGACGTGGCCATATAAGGGCTTGTTGTTTTCGGGATGAGATGCATTTTGTAATGGGTGCTTACAACTTATAGTTCTATATACTGCTGGAAAGCTGACAGTGCGCTGAATTCAGCGCACTGTCGGCTTTCCCGATCTGTGTCCCGAGTAAAGCGCTATCGGTCCCGGTACCATAGCGCTTTACAGTCAGAAGGGCGTTTCTGACACTTAGCCAGTCCTTCTGCCCAGCAGCGCCTATCGCGCTGTACTGTGGAGCGGGGAGGAACGCCCCCTCCCTCTGCTCACACAGCTCGTCCATAGATGAGTATTATCAGGAGGGGAGGGGGGCGTTCCTCCCCGTTCCACAGTACAGCGCGATAGGCGCTGCTGCGCAGAAGGGCGTTCCTGGCTAAGTATCAGAAACGCCCTTCTGACTATAAAGCGCTACGGTACCGGGACTGATAGCGCTTTACCCGGGGCACAGATCGGGAAAGCCGACAGTGCGCTGAATTCAGTGCACTTTCAGCTTTCCAGCAGTATATAGAACTGCCTGTGCCCAATCTGATGAAAGGTCCTCTTTAAGAAAAAAAAATAAATAAAAAATTGAGTCCATGAGCTGTATCTGGTTTGGAGCTTCTGAATCCTGTCCAAGAAACTAGCAGTGCTATATGTAGCGATAACTCTGAAGAGCAGAGTCCATGTGAGGTCAGCATACCTGCAAGTAGCTCAAGTAAAGTACCCAGTAATGCACAAATCCTGCAAGGCTACGTGCACATCTGTGTCGGAGTAAGCCCATTAACGGATTTGTTGTTATTCGCAGGTCCTTCCTTCCAACCGCGACCAGGCTGTATAATCTACATCAAACCAAGCGAAGATCACTCCGCACAGAGAACTAATGATTATGACGATGACCATGAGGTCTTCCTCTTTCTCTTCCGTTTTTCCTTAGCTGCTATGGACTCCTAGTATATCTTCTTTTCTCAGTATATGTGTGTCTACGTCTGTAATATTACTGTGTATTATCCTGTATCTGTATTACTATGCTGCTGTAACATGCTGATATTTCCCCAATGTGGGACTATTAAAGGATTATCTTATTCATCATTAGACAGATCATTTTTACCATTTTTGATGAAGATGTGGATGCTGCTTAAGTTGGTCTGAGTAAGTAGGGCGCTGGCTGGCCTGATCTACACTATTGGGTTAGCTGACATGACAGACAGATCTGCTCCACGAACTCATTGCATGGTCATCTGTCATGGTGTGTATACCAAACGTTTCCTCCTCAAGTCAAGACAGTCCATGATTTGTTGATGTGTTTATTATTTATTGGCTATATGTTGTTATATAATGTTATATAAATATATATGTCTCCTCCCGCTGAAAACGCTTATGTGGCTTTCATTGGTCTGTATGTTTTGTTTTGTCATTTTTGGTCCTGTGAAGCCATTTGTATTGGCATTTTTCTGTGGTACAAAGGGATATTATGTCTCCTTTGGCATGCTGAATTTGCAGGCCTCCTTGAGGTGTGTAGAGTCTAACAGAACATGCATGCTCAACTAGGAATTCTGGGAATGGAATATGCAATTAAGCTCTCCTTGAGGGTAAAAGTTAAACTTGCTCTAGCACCACCTTTTGGCAGGTAGCTCACTGCAGATCAGGGTTAATCAACTGGTGGACAATGATAGCCAGATGTCTGGACCCTTGCCTCCAGGCCCTCATAATGGCTATGTTCCTAGCCTAATAGCATTGGCAGCAGTATAGAAAATCATCTCCTTTGCCTGGAAAGCTTCTGTGCAAACACTTGGGATGATTACCTATCTCTGCTACCACTGTTGTAAAGCATGAAGACATATGGGACAATGGACAGAAGGCACTTAGGAGCATTATACTATGTGTAGGTAGTAAGGGGAATCAATCCTGGGTGGTCTAGGCGGACACCAGTAGTTCTTCATAACATCCAGAGGCTACCATTGGGGCATTATACTTTGGGGTCTCTCCTATGCATTATAATGTTCCTTAGTCCACCACACACAGTCTAATGCCACATTAGTGCCCCTGCCATGGTATAATGCCGCATTAGTACCTCAATCAGAGGATAATTTAATGTTAGTGCCCTGCACATTGTATGATGTCACATCAGTGTCCCTACAAACTATAATTCATGTTAGTTCCCCCCACATAGTATGATACCAAATAATTGCTCCCTACACAGTATAATCCCCCATTAGTTCTCTTTAATACCCCCCTACACAGTATAAAGCTCCCTAATGTCCCCTAACTAGTTAGTGACACTGAGCTCTAATAAAAAAATTTTTTTGCTAATTTTTCATCTCTAAACCAGGGGTGTGTCTTATAATCAGATGCATTTTATTGGCAGAGAAATACAGTATACACTGGACATGTTCATCTGCTGTTCAGCTTGGACCTTCACCTGATGGTGAACCCCTGGTCAGTGGACTATTACTAAATGTAGTAGAGTACTCCTGTGCTAGCCCTACCATACATTTAAAGGGACTGTCTGGATTAGGACATTATAAAAACATGCTTTATTTTCATCCCTGTGAACACCATTATAGACGATCAAGATAAAAAATGTTTCAGATTTTGCTGAAAATTGCCTGCATTTTATGTACCCTGCTGGGTATATGCAAGACATCCATTATTCGGTCCATGTTTTTACACCCATGCTGTTATCTGTCTAGTCTTAGTAATTATTTTGCTATACAGATATGTAGGACAAGACCCTGTCTGAATTCATAAAGTTGAAATACGCACAATGAGAGCCGTTTCTTCATTCTGGATCTGCTACAGAACATGTAAATGAACAATGCGTAATTTTAGTTTCATGAATTTTGTTTTTAAGTATGTCAAAGGGAAATGATAATGTGTGTTTTTAAGCAGCCATGTGTTTCTAAGGGTCCATTCACACGGAGTAAACACACGCTCATTTTGGCAAAATACATGTGTAAAGAAGACACGTGTAAAATTAAGACTCTCATTGACTTCAATGACATTTTACATGTGTATTTTGACGTTTTTTGACGTGTATTTTGACGTGTTTTCTTTACACATGTAAAAAAATGTTATTGAAGTCAATGGGAGTCTTAGGGCCCGTTCACACAGAGTAAACGCACGTGTATTTTGGTAAAATACATGTAAAAAATACACATGTAAAAATAAGGCTCCCATTGACTTCAATGACATTTTTTTGCACGTGTAAAAAAAAAAACATGTCAAAAAACACGTTGAAAAAATCACATCAAAATGCACGTCAAAATACACAAAATGCCAAAATGAGTGTGCGTTTACTCCATTTGAATGGACTCTTATACTTCCCCAGGATGGCCATATTGGAGCCGTACACTATGTTGTCTGTATAGATGACTCTGCTCAGTTAGTCTCAGTCTATACAGCAAAACTGACGTGTGACCTACACAAAACAGGAAGAGTCAGCCCATTCTGACTGCTCCAGCAGCTAGAGTGAAAACTGCAGTATTGAAATGATTTTTATGTGGATAGCAGCAGAAAAAACAGTATAATGCCGGGGCGCTAGGTTACGTAAATGCCACAATTTGTCATGGCAAAAACCTCTGCATTTTACTGTACAGTAACTGAAAAGTGGATGGGATTCTGTCCCCACGCAATGCAGACAAATATCCGCAGTGGACATGCTGCTATTTCCAAAACCATTGCGTTTTTGTGAATCACGGCATGTCAATTATACCTATGGAAACACTGGGGTTTTCCGTATAAAGATAAGATACAGCAAACATAGTTACTTGCAATTATTTATTTAGGTTACTTGTATAGTGTCATCATATTACACAGATTTGCTATTGTGATTAAGGCACAGCTGGAACCGTTACTATTGCTGTCTATGCTATGGATCTAATTGTTGGCACTGTTACCATATCCATTTCATCCTATTGGTTATTTAGGAGATTTCTTCAAAATCAAAACAATCGTTGTATAGATACAAAAGTATACAGCCAAGATTCCGCCCACTCTTCCTAAAACTTCGGGTTCATGTGCATTAACATTAGATTGTGTCATTGGCATAAATAATATGTTTTAAATTTGAAAAGAACTGAAGCCTCTATTTGTGATTATAATTATTAATTATTTTTATTTTATTAGTAGTAGGGAAAGGTGCAAGACGCTACCTTCTGAAGGTCTATGGACAGAGGGAGAAGGCGCAAGACACTACCTTCTGCGCGGTCCATTTTCGGTGAGAGAAGGAGCAGCCGCTACCTTCTGGAGGTCTATGGACGGAGAGAGAAGGCGCAAAACGCTACCTTCTGCACGGTCCATTTTCGGTGAGAGGAGCAGCCGCTACCTTCTGGAGGTCTATGGATGGAGAGAGAAGGCGCAAGACGCTACCTTCTGCGTGGTCCATTTTCGGTGAGAGAAGGAGCAGCCGCTACCTTCTGGAGGTCTATGGACGGGGGGAGAAGGCGCAAGATGCTACCTTCTGCGCAGTCCATTTTCGGTGAGAAGGAGCAGCCGCTACCTTCTGGAGGTCTATGGACAGAGGGAGAAGGCGCAAGATGCTACCTTCTGCGCGGTCCATTTCAAGTATTGTCTATTGTCTTAGTGTCTACACTAAGGAGGAGAAGAGGACGTTTGAATTTTCTTGCGATGGAAATAGTGTGTAGTATTTAGGGAACTCCAACAGACAGGATTCAGCCCTATACCAACTGAATATTTTTTGGAGTTCTCACTATAATTCTTTTGTAAGATGTGAAAGGCAGGAATTAACAGAGCGTTGCCCTATCCACCGCATCAGCGTTCTTGTGCCTTCCCATTTCACACGTGGGATAATCTTTGATCTGACCAATATAACTTTCAAAATGATGAGCTCAGCCACTTGGGTGAAACACAGGTCTTTCCCACCAGCATGCAGGACCAGGATAATCGGTAAGGAAGCTGACCTGCTCACTTCCATAGCTTCCGGGAGTACCTGTTACCACTTCAAACCACTAACATCTCTCCAATCCATCTCCACATTTTGGAGGTGAAAGACTTGCCGCCAGGTCTGGTCACCGCACGTTGAGCACCTCAAAATATGTAACTGTGCCCTTGGAAGAACACCCAGGGGCATCAGCTCTTTGAAAGAAAATAACATTAACACAGTAACTCAGGACAAATGTAAAACAAAACAGCAAAACAAGAAGACTTTCATCTCGCAATACACTGGAGCATCTCGTTGGACAACCCCACCCTCAATGTTTCATTATCTGCGGCGATGCGAAAAGAATGGGTGTCAAATTCTGAAGGATCAACACCCACAGAACACAACGCTGTTTGAAATTGAAAACGAGTGAGGATCCTGCCATTGTCATGACACAAAAAATTTGTCCCATGAACATGAAAGCCCAAACATTCTCAAACTGATCTGAAAGGACAAGTAGAACCTTCAAATTTATGAAATAGGATCCAAGGGAATCCGTCCTAGACCAACGAATATGGAGCCGAACAGACTCATTGGAAAAGGTAATATCATCTGCCAGTAGTTCTCCCGGTTTGCGGACCAATGGGAGGACCAGTTCACCGATCTTAAGGGATCCAAAAAACACCAAACAAAAACTAACCCCAAAAAGGACTGCCTCTTACTGTGTGGCACAAATATTCCATGTTGTCTCTAATAAATGACATAGAAGAGCGTGAGAAATAGACTGTCTAGTGCCTCTAGAGTTATGATCGAGTGCCCACCCTTTTAAACCCTGCCTGATAATAAATTGTTTTGTAACGTCCAGCCAAACCCTAAACTGAAAGTAAAACACCCAGCTTCCAAAACGCCTCCAAGTTACCGCAGCCGAACAACCCAAATCCCTTAAATACAACAAATAACGAACCATAATATCCAGGCGGAACTCATTGCTAGAAAGATCAGAACCTTTATCCGCTAATTGACTACACTCACTTCACGCCATAGTATAGTAGGCATCCCAGAATTCCTACCAACAGAAACAGGACAAGCAATCAGCGGTGCTGTTGTCAAGACCTGAAACATGTCTAGCCTTGACCCAAATGTTCAGCTCAAGGCAGCGTAGTACCAGATGCCACAACAATGACAAAATGTGAATAGGGGAAGATGAAAAGTTATTCACACACTGAACTATACCCATTTTTTCCATCCTATTCTTGAGTTCAGGTCCCCATAACACCACAGCCACAACTATGGGAAACAATTCCAATAGGGCAAGGTTTTTGCATAGATCCAAACTCTGACACTGCAGTGGCCAGCTAGTAGTACAACAGGAATCACCCAGAATAGCCCCAAAACCAAGGGATCTGCCTACATCAGTGCACAGGGACAGTTCAGCATTTGTTACCTCAACTGATTGAACACACGTATGATCATTATAATTGCATAAAAAAATCACGCTATGGATTCCATGCTCTAGTCTACGAACACCGCGGGTAGCAATTAAGAACGTCCTAGAAAAGACACTCCCCATGGGCATAATACGGCAAGCAAAACCTACCAAGCCCCATAGTGATTGTAGCTGTTTTAACGTTTCCTTTGAAATTGAACAAAAACCTTCCATCAAGGAAAGCAAATGGTGCAACTTCTCCAAGGGCGAGTCTAAACTCTGTTGTGTCAGCAGGTGTACCAGACAAAACAGTCTTCTCTTCAGAAAGTGCAACTCCAAACTTATGTAACCCCTGCTAGGGGTAAAGTAACAGCAGTAGACAACACTGTACAGACACCCTGGATTACCTATCCCAGCCCCACCTTTTTCTCGGTACCCCTGCCACCTAGGGGAGGAGCTGCAGAGGATTGGGGGAGAAGGGGATTGTGGGTCAAGGAAGAGCAGGAAGGAGATGAGGGCAGAGAGTTCAGTACCTGCTGACACAGGGCAGAGCTCCAAGGACAGTCCTGCCAACACAGCAGCTAAGACCAGGAGAGGAGGTCACCCTGCAGCTAGACAGCTCTACCACTTGACTCTGGAGAGACCACTTGTTTCATCACACAAGCGGACCCTGCCCCACTCCACCAGGACTTGATTGCTGCAGAGCCAAGCAGAATTCTGGAAGTGGATGCCCCTATGTGTCTGGGAGTTGTGAGTAGCCACTGCTGAACTGTGTTATAGACTTGTTGTGGGAACTATTTCTGAGGACAGTAATCATAAGTGCACCAACGGTTCCAGCAAGCGCGCCAACGCCCGCGGCAACAGGGCCCCAACTGATGGACTGAGTTATTTATGTTGCTGCAGCTTTATTAGGGGAGATTTGGTACATGCAGCTAGTTATGTGGCGTGTGTGTGCCAACTTATCTGTGTGAGAGAATTATGTACTATGTGTGGGTCATTGTACATTAACCCTGTGTTCCCCAGAGTTTAGAGTATTAGGGGATCCATTTATACTATTATATCTGCCAGACCTGGCATGCATTTATAGCTCATGGTTACAAAGGAGCAACCGCTGGATTGTTTATATGTTATGTTATATGCTATCTTACCTTTCTACTTTTGCAATCTGCTCTCCTGAGAACATTCCTATTTAATTCTATCCCAATAAATATTCCCCAGTTGTTTTACTCTTATTTCTGTGAGTGTGTACTGAGCTTAGTCAGGAGTTTCCTGAGTCAACCCCTGGCAGAAGAGGACAACCCTCCTGCCTTCCTACAGAACTCCGAGAAAGATTCGGGTGGAGGCACTGCGCCATAGCGAATTTAAAGATACACACACCCCTCCTATAGAGTGAGGTCTGAAGGGGTGTTACACTTAGGGCCCCTTAACACAGAGTAAATGTGCGTGTATTTTGGCAAAATACACATGTAAAAATACACGTGTAAACATAAGACTCCCATTGACTTCAATGACATTTTACACTTGTATTTTGATGTGTATTTTGACGTGTTTGTTTACACGTGTAAAAAAAAATGCCATTGAAGTCAATGGGAGTCTGATTTTTACACGTGTATTTTTACACGTGTATTTTGCCAAAATACATGCACATTTACTCCGTGTGAAGGGGCCCTTAGACATGAAGAAATGAAAGATATCACGAAGAAAATGGCATCAATCCGATTCACCAGGGGCAACAAACAAAAAATCATCTAAATAATGGACTATGGAACTACAACTCGTCTAAAAGTGGACTACCCATTCTAAGAAAGAAATGAACAATTCTAAGAAATGACAGGCCCGAGAACAACCCATAGGCAAACAGGTATCATAGTAATAGAGACCATCAACCATGCAACTTAGCAGATGATAACAGTCTGGATGAAACGGCAACAAGCGGTAGGCACTCAATGTGGGACTTAGCCAACAGGGCACCAGTCCCAGACGACCAAAGCAAGGCAACAGCTCTATCAAAAGATACATATGAAACAAATGCATCCTCTTTAGAGATAACGTCATTAACAGAACTGCCCTTGGGGTAAGATAAATGATGGATGAGTCTCTACATACCAGACTCATTCTTTTTATTTAGGTACTACCCACAGGGAAAAATGTGTAGATTGAAGAAGGGAAGGGGGGACAAAAAGGGGTCCATGATCCTACCTAGGCTATCCTCCTTACCCTCCCTATCACACAGAACTTCTGGAGGTCCCTAGCAGACTAAGTTATCAGAGAAACTAGATTCCCTAGAATAAAAGAACGATATGAAAAAAACTAAAGTCAAAGCCTCACAGAACCTTGCTGCAGCCTCTCTATTGGGATACAGGTCTAGCCACAGCACCATCTTAACCACATTCACTTGGGTTTTTCTCTTCAGCGGGAACTGCGGGTTTACCCAGCTACTTAAGACACATGCATCAGATGACGGCATGACTGACTTCACACACTAAGCACTGAAGCTTGTAATTGCAAAAGACACTGGCCACTGGACCCTGAAAGACATTGGCTGGTCCAGTTGAGACATCATTAAATGTAACTAGATCTCTGTAGCTTTAAAGTCCTCATCGTGATTCCACCAGACACTACCTGACTCGAGCTGAGACAGAAGGGTCTTTAGCGTAGGTATCACCTCGCTATCCATGCCCCAGCAAAACCAAAGTAATCGGATGAAGGAGCCACGCCATCTTGATGATCTGCTGTGAACGCCAGGAACCATCGGAAGAAGAGGAGATCGCCAACACAAAGACCTCAACTGACCTGAAGGATGATTTCTTCTGGAGCACCTGGAATGATGGCAGAAGCAGCATCCTGAGACCACCTGGAGCCCTGGGAAGAAGTCCCCAAAGATAAACTGTGAGCGGACTTGAGACCCCCTGGAGCAATGCACGTCTCAAGCTCTAGGAAGAGCTGAATCAGCTGTGGGAACAGAGGGCGCTGTAGGAATCTCCAAGGCATCCACAAATTGGAGCACTACAGGGCTAGTGGAAGGGTCCTGAGCAGGAAGGACCTGCAAAATCTTGGAAACAGGGTGGGGGGCATGAGTCTCATCAAGAATCATGTGGGAAGCCACTGCAGGCTATGATGGAGGAGGTAACTCTGCCGCAGAAGATGAGCTCTGAGCTGCTTTGAGGGCAGGGAGCTAAACTGTGCTGTAGAAGGGAGGGGGTAATACAGGAAAGCCATAACTGTAGCAGTAGTGGAGGCATGCGGCTGCCTTGAAGCAAACTGCACATGTGATGCCAAACTTCTGGTTCCAACCGAAATGGTGGGGGAAGCGTTGCCCCTGACAGCTGAGAAACAGCAGGAGCAAGGGGAGGAGCTTGAGGCATCCAACGCCTATATCCAGGAGGAGTAGAAGTGCTGGGATTCAAACGCGATGGAGAGCGCAAGCACCTGGCGGATCAATGGCCCTGAACCCCTGAGGACTCACCAGGCGGGAGAGAAACACTTTGAGGGTGAATTCACACTGAGTAAACGCTAGCTTATTCTGAACGTAAAACACGTTCAGAATAAGCGGCGTCTAAAGCAGCTCCATTCATTTCTATGGGAGCGGGGATACGAGCGCTCCCCATAGAAATGAATGGGCTGCTTCTTTCACTCCGTGCAGTCCCATTGAAGTGAATGGGGAGTGCCGGCGTGTACGCTCCGGCATGAGCAGAGCTTGCCGTATACGCCGGCACTTCCCATTCACTTCAATGGGACTGCACGGAGTGAAAGAAGCAGCCCATTCATTTCTATGGGGAGCGCTCGTATCCCCGCTCCCATAGAAATGAATGGAGCTGCTTTAGACGCCGCTTATTCTGAACGTGTTTTACGTTCAGAATAAGCTAGCGTTTACTCAGTGTGAATTCACCATGAGACTGCAACTGGAGAGGATGCCTGACAGCCAGCCATCAACCTTTGTAGTTAGCCTGGAGCGTAGGGCCGCAAGCAAAGTCTTGTCTGCCATCCTAAACACAGGGAAGCTTGCTGTGCAGGAGCAGGAAAAAGGAAGAGCGAAGCAAATATAGTTATAGCCCTGATAGAGCCCACTTAACTTGCAGAGGGGGTTGGGGGTGTAGTAAAAGATGAGATGCAACATCCACCTCATAACAGGCATGCAATATTCCCCATTCCAGAACTTCTTACCTGGCCACCTAACAAGTCACAAGAGGAGTGATAACTCCTTGCTCCCCATAAGGCTCTACTGTCCAGGGGACCTTTCTTAAACAGGGAGGTCTCCACTTTGACTAAATGCTTACTTTGTATTTTACACTCCTTTTCCCAGCAAAATAACTTTTGTGTTTCTGCAATATAGAGCCTTAGTCTTAAGATGTGGTTCATACCGAACTTATTTGAGTTGAATCTTGGGACCAAAGTACCCGAACTTAAAACTAAATGAATCTTGAGAGGTTGGCCCATCTCTACAAATTATACATGTAGAAATGCATCCTTAGTATCATATAAAAGAAGAGAATCTCCTCTTTAATATGGCACCAAAAATGCAAGTTTCTACGATAGTGCCAGGAAATTGCTAGATGAGCAATTCCCCAGTAGCTGCTGGTGAAAACTTGGAAGAAGGGAACAACAAGACAGTGATCATGAACCTGCCCCCTGTCCCTGAATTTTGCCTCAACTACCCTAAACAGTAGAGGACTACTGGGCGACAGTCCCTTTCTATGATGCAAGTAATAACACAAAACGCAGACAATACAAACAACAATAAACAGGGTGGTCAGCTAGCCAAGGGGTTGAAACCAATGAAGCAGTGAAGTACAGAGTCAGAATCCAAAAGAGTAGTCAGAAATATGAGTGTAGATAGCAACAATACAGCACGCGCAAGGCAATAGCAAGCATAAGTGAGTGGGCTGGTAAAGTATATAAAGGAATCCGCCCTACACTTGATTGGTCAGGAGGAATGTCAATCAAAAGCTACTAACTTAACTCAATAATAACTAAAGGAAGTAAAGTACTGTCTGGACTCCCACACAGCAACGAATCCTCAGCTGTGCTACAACAAGTGAAAAGGATCACAACTGAGCGGGCCTCCTGTGCCGAAGTGTGTGACTGGAGGATGGCGCAGGGGCCCTCACAGGCAAAGATGTTACAGAAAGTGCCCGAGATATAACGATTTTTATATTACAAAATGTATTAATGACTAGAGATGAACGAACACTAAAATGTTCGGGGTTCAAAATCCGATTCAAACAGCCTCACACTGTTCGACTGTTCGAACGGGTTTCGAACCCCATTATAGTTTACGGGGGGAAATGCTCGTTTCAGGGATAGGCAACATTCGATCAAATTCTACTTACCAAGTCCATGAGTGAGGGTCGGGCTGGATTCTTCTCCCTGCGCAGCATCCCCGCATCCTCTTCCGGCCTTGAATTCACTCTGCTAGGCATCGGGCCTGGGCAGAGCCAACTGCACATGCCCGCACTACAAGCAGACATGCGCAGTCGGCTCTGCCCAGGCCCGATGCCTGGCAGAGTGAATGAAGAGCCGGCAGAGGAAGTGGGAGCGCTGCGCAGGGAGAAGACTTCTAAAGGTAAGAGAAGAACCAGCGTTGATTGGCAATGTATAGCATTCTGCCAATCAACGCTGGTTCTGCATCGAATCTTAACTTCGAACAGCTAGTAGTACTCGATCGAGTACGAGTATTTCGAATACCGTAGTATTCAATCAAACACCTACTCGATCGAGTACTACTCGCTCATCTCTATTAATGACACAATACTGGCAGAAAATCAAAGATTATACATTACACCTGTGTGTTCACTATTACTGTTACTCACTTCTTCACCCTAAAGTTCTAGCAGCAGGATAACATTCTCTGCAGTGATGACTTAACCACCTTCTACATATGACCACTGAGGCCAGTGATCTAATGGAGTGACCACCTGGGGGTCCTTGATGTCATTGTTGGAGTATCTGAGAGGACCAGAACCTGTTACTGTAACATCTGCGTGAAGAACAGGTGAGAAGAAAAGGTAAGTAACACTTCTATTTATTTTTGCACTCTCCTCTGCCCACACTTATTTAATTCCTGTAAAAATTCTTGAACTTTTTTTTATTGTTATTGTTTTAAAGAAATACAGAAAAATTAAAACAAAAAATTAATATCTAAAACTATTTACAGATATCTAAAGTTTTGTTATGACTAGAGATGAGCAAACACCGTTCGATCGAGTAGCTATTCGATCGAATATCAGGCCGTTCGAGGTATTCTATTCCAATTGAATACCAGACTGCAAACGCAGTAAGAATTCGTATCCCATCCCACCTTCCCTGGCGCTTTTTTGCACCAATAACTGCGCAGGGGAGGTGGGAACTACGACAACGTAGGAATTGAAAAAAAATTGGAAAAACCCATTGGCCGCCGAAAACATGTGATCTCTGATTCATAAGAATAGGGTCGGCCATCTTCGTCTCATTTTCGTTTTGGAGTGATAGTGAGAGCTTGTTCTCAGTGTGAGAAACAGATTGTAGAGTGTTTTATAGGCAGGAAAAAACAGCTCTTTTCAGAGCTACACTGCAGGAACACTGCATACATACAGTGAAACTGCAAATCATACAGCAGGGTAGCAGCAAGGGACGTGGGCGAGGACATGGATATCCAGCTGGGTATCCAGTCCATAGTCCAGGTACTGGAGAGGGGCTGCCAGCAGTGCCCCTCGACAGTAGCAGCAGGGGACATGGATATCCGGCTGGGTATCCAGTCCAGGTACTGGATCGGGGCTGCCAGCAGTGCCTCTCAACAGTATCAGCAGGGGACGTGGAAGTGGATATCCAGCTGTGTATCCAGGCCACAGTCCAGGTACTGGAGAGGGGCTGCCAGCAGTGCCCCTCGACAGTAGCAGCAGGGGACATGGGCGAGGACATGGATATCCAGCTGGGTATCTAGTCCAAAGTCCAGGTACTGCAGAGGGGCTGCCAGCACCCAATTCACTCATCCTCCTCCTCTAACCTCAGCCCCTTCACCGTTATGAAATTGTAACAATTTTAATTAATTTTTCATGGATACCGCCCATGGACCTGCAAATCAATTTTTTAGGGCTCCAGCCCAGGGGCCTGCAAAATAATTTCTTAGGGCTCCCCCAAGGGCCTGAAAAATTAATGTTTTAGGGCCAAAAAATAAAACACTGCTGCTACAAGGCATTAGTCACCCCAAGGGCCAAAAAATTAAACACTGCTGCTACAAGGCTCTATTGACTCCAAGGGCCAAAAAATAAAACACTGCTGCTATAAGGCTCTAGTCACCCCAAGGGCCAAAAAATAAAACACTGCTGCTACAAGGCTCTAGTCACCCCAAGGGCCAAAAAATAAAACACTGCTGCTATAAGGTTCTAGTCACCCCAAGGGCTAAAAAATTAAACACTGCTGCTACAAGGCTCTATTGACCCCAAGGCCCCAAAAATAAAACACTGCTGCTACAAGGCTCTAGTCACCCCAAGGGCCAAAAAATAAAACACTGCTGCTACAAGGTTCTAGTCACCCCAAGGGCCAAAAAATAAAACACTGCTGCTATAAGGTTCTAGTCACCCCAAGGGCCAAAAATAAAACATTGCTGCTACAAGGCTCTAGTCACCCCAAGGGCCAAAAAATTAAACACTGCTGCTACAAGGCTCTATTGACCCCAAGGCCCAAAAAATAAAACACTGCTGCTACAAGGCTCTAGTCACCCCAAGGGCCAAAAAATAAAACACTGCTGCTACAAGGTTCTAGTCACCCCAGGGGCTAAAAAATTAAACACTGCTGCTACAAGGCTCTAGTCACCCCAAGGGCCCAAAAATAAGACACTGCTGATGCATAGCTCAACTCACCTGAAGGTCAAAAAACACTGTTGTTTAAAGGCTCAACTCATCCCAAGGGCCAACAAATCTCTGCTGGTGCAAAGCTGAACTAAGTTAAAGGGACCAAAACTCTGCTGATAAAAGGCTGAAGTCACCTCAAGGGCCTCAATCTTTGCTGGTAGCTCAGTTTAAGGGCCTCTAACTTAATTTGGAAGGGCTAGAAAAGTGAATTTTGGAAGGTCTTACCATATCTCTCTCTCTCACACACACACACACACACACACACACACACCCCCACAATGACAGTTCAGGGTGGATACTGTTGGATTTCCCATTGCCTATTCCATCTGTGGTTGTCATGGCAACGTGATTTAAAGGGGTGCTTGTTAATGTTTGTTGAGCTTAAATTTGGGCTTGTGATCATCCATTTGGGGGAAGAAAGAAGGTTTCCAGGTATTTTCCCACTATGATAGAGGTTTTTCTGAGTGTGGAAAGTGTGTAGTTGATAGGCTGTGATGTTGGGCTAAAACAGTGACTTGGGCATGTTAGATGCCCCCAGACATGCTTCCCCTGCTGTCCCAGTTGCATTGCAGAGGTGCTGTCATCATTTGCTGAGGTGTCATAGTGGACTTGGTGACCCTCCTGAGTCGAATGGTGGGATCCCCTGAAACAAAGCATTTTCCCCCATAGACTATAATGGGGTTCAATATTCGATATTTAATAGTCGAATATTGAGTGGGTATTTGAAACGAATATTGAATATTTTACTGTTTGCTCATCTCTAGTTATGACTATGCTTCTTAAAAAATCTTTTAGGAAAATTTAAGTTTATATGTTGGTCACTAGATGTCAGTACAACCTACATAAATATGTTATTCATCATACTCTTAAAGCTTCTCATATAATCACTCCTAGAATTTAGTCCTCGCACACTGAACTTTGGGAAGGCTACAAAGTTGTGGTGTGGTGTTGCAGTGTGCTTTTGCTTTTACACAAGTGATGCCCAATTTATAGTTAAGGGTGCACATGCAGCATAAAAACATCCAGTAGAGTCCATCAGAAAAAAGCTCTAATACTGTATTCATACCTTCAGAATTTTTTCAATCTGCAATAAGATTATTTTCATTAATTCCATGCAGAAGAGTTAAAGTGGTTATCCATTTTCTACAGTTGATGGACTATCCATAGGATAAGCCATCAGTATTAGATCACTTTTACTACTCGCCATACAAACTGTTGCGGTGGTGTTAGGAAACAGATGCAGCACCGAGCAAAATAGTGACTCCCAGCACCAGACACACTGTTCAAATGGTGCAAAACTGTGCTGAGCATCTTGTGCACTCCGAGCTGCACATCCCATGTATGAGACCATGACAGCACTGGGCAGTAACTGTAAGTGACCGACTGCTTCACCCCAAGTGTGAGAAGGAGCGCTATCGGAGGTCCTTGCTCCCACCGTGGTCAGGCTACATAATCTACATCAGGCTAGCGGAGATCACTCCCCACGGAGAACTAAATTATCCTGAGTCTTTCTTTTTTCCTTTTAGTTGCTATAACTCCTAGTATCTTTCTATCTGCTATTCTGAGCTTGCATGTGTTCTTTCATGTATATATTACTGTATTATCCATGCTTTTATCTAAGTCCCACATCCGAGAGGGGGGGGACTTAGATAAAAAGATTTTGCAGAAAGAGGCTGAATGGACGTATAGACTTAAAAGTCTATCACCCCTAGGCCTAAATGAAAACATCAACTTTAGCTGCTTTATATAGTGACATCATGAAATATGGATGATCATCATGAAATTCTATAAATTAGACGTGCAGAAGATATGATAGTGGAGCAAATGGGATTATAATGTCCTCCCTGTTTAAAAACACGGCGATAGGGTATATATTATGGGATTTTAAAGCTCATTATATTATCATCTATCCGTAGTTCAGATATGCATTATAATATATGACATTGGAACAAATGGTATATATATATATATATATATATATATATATATATATATATATATTTACATCTATCCAGGGTTCAGATTGCATAATATATCACAGGGGAACAAATATCTTGTCCCGTTTATTACTTCATTACATACATAATATGACCATAATGATATATATCATATATGTGAACATATAAGATTTGGTTTTATCTAAGATATGGATATACTCCATTAAAGGATACACGTTTATATGAACCATCATGGAGATTATTGTTCATATGTCTAATCCCAATCAGGAACTTCATGATGTTTCTTTCATATTCACAATCAT
This sequence comes from Leptodactylus fuscus, assembly GCF_031893055.1. Taxonomy (NCBI): domain Eukaryota; kingdom Metazoa; phylum Chordata; class Amphibia; order Anura; family Leptodactylidae; genus Leptodactylus; species Leptodactylus fuscus. The sequence continues at coordinate 105,022,505 of NC_134268.1, read as the reverse complement.
AAATCTTTAAGCAGACCCCTCTCTATATGATACCATTCCCTCTCTGATCATCCCAACTGATTTGAATCTGGTCCTTACTTCCACTGGGTTTAAACATCTTTAAACAGTTGCATTTACCAATAGACACTTTTGTGTTATCTACTTCCATCATTATTTGGTTTTACTTCTGGCTGGGACTTGTAGTTCGCCAGCCAGAAGTCTTAGTGTTTACAGAAGCAATCACATGATTTTAGCCACACCCCTGTGAATAGATGCAACCAATCAGAAGGCACCATGTCATAGGAGGCGTCCACTGTGGGCGCCGCTTAGCTTTAAAAGGCCCAGCTGACAGCGCACTCGCCACCAGACCTACACAGTACCACGTCCTACCACCAAGGGCGTGGGAACTGCAGTTTTTACTGCACAACCTTTATCTTCCCTATATCTATCCTCCTGATGAGCTAGACTTTCAGGGTAACTAGCGAAACTCATAGTTGAGGAAGCCTTGTGTTTGCTATGCACATATACTTACCTGATTCCTTGTTGTAGCTAGGTCTAAATACATCAAGAGACTGATCTGCATATAGGGGCTGTTATGTAGTAGGAGCAGTGGATACTTGCTAAGGGCTATTTGCTATCCTTATCTGATGGACCTTTGACTTATGTAATGTCCCGGTTCTGCTCGTCCAATTCCCTTTAATAGTCCTTGCAGACTGAGATGGTATGGACATTTGCATATAAGGTAAAGAGGTTCCTCCCCATTCCTTCTATATATTAACAGTATTTCTATTTTACCAGAGCCAGCACACAGGGGGGTCTATTAATGCGCCATCTTGTGGATGTTTTGTGAACTACACCTGCCTTTACTTCCCATTGTAATTTATGTTGCCAATGTAAAGGAGTGTCCAGTGTGATCAGGTGACCTTCAGGACCAATCAAGCTCCCTTGACTGGCCTGGAGGAGGAGGAGTTACAGCCCTCTCTAGAGGGGGTTGGGAACCCTTTGTGTTCCTTGGTGTGAAGAGATCTAGACATGTGGAGCTGAATATGGCAGCCAAGCATCAGGGGACTTCCACCAGAGATGTCTTCTCCTCTGTACTCCTCTGTGCTCAAGATACTCCTCAGAGAGTGTTTTCCTCTGAAGTTCCAAGTCTATAAGTACTAAAGGATACGGACCTGGTTATCCATACATCTGGGACCTCTACACGTATCTCTCTATTCAAGTAAGTCTTTGGGCAAATCTATATTTAAGAAGCGCATAGCTAGTCTGACGGAATTTGAGGGTCTCCCGCTGTCGACACCCCAATTTCCTCTCCTACATACATGTACCCAATTTTTTGAGGACTAACCCCCTGGATACAGGCCATCTTTACAAGTATATACAAGTTTAACTACCCAAGCAACTACTAATTAAACTATCCAAAGCATTCCTGCTCCAAGCTCCATCGCCTGCTCGACTGGACACTATTTACAAAGATCACAGTATTGTATGTGAAGAATTACTCCATATGTACATTTGTATTACCTTGTCCTGCTAGTAAAAGAGCAACGACTACCCCCGAGACCTGGTTGTCTGTTGTCATTGTCAGGTACCACGTGGGGGTGGGTAGTCGGGGACATCAAAAAGGAGATTTTGTGCACATTTTGGACCCAGGGACTCCCTACAAGCCGGCCACATCTGATATATTACCCGTGATACCAGCCCTGGCCCTCCTAAGTGTTACACTAAGAGCAATCTATATATCTCTATAACTATAGCCCTTGCTAAGTGTTATTTGCTATCCTTATCATATGGACCCTTGACTAGGAGCAATCCACACATCTCTATAACAATAGACCCTACCTGCCCCTGGAATCAGCAGTATAGCAGACACTATAATTCATATATATCTATCTAATTTTGGGAAAAAGGAACTTGGGAGTATGGATATATAATAGGGGTTGAGGTTCTACCTACTCCATCTCCATTAACAGATATATACTCCCTCACTTGTTTCTAATCACATTTTGGGCGCTTGTTTATTTTTATTCTTAACATACCTAATAAAAGTTAAGTTTTAGATTTACTCCTTCAGTGAATATGAATTATCCATGCTGTGTAACACACCGAATTTCCTCATGGTGGGACTATTAAAAAATTATCTTATGTCTTATATCTTATCCGAAGGATAGACCATTAATTGTAGAAAGTGTATAACTCTTTTAGGGTGAATTCACACTGAGTAAACGCTAGCTTATTCTGAACGTAAAACACGTTCAGAATAAGCGGCGTCTAAAGCAGCTCCATTCATTTCTATGGGAGCGGGGATACGAGCGCTCCCCATAGAAATGAATGGTCTGCTTCTTTCACTCCGTGCAGTCCCATTGAAGTGAATGGGGAGTGCCGGCGTATACGGCAAGCTCTGCTCATGCCGGAGCGTACACGCCGGCACTCCCCATTCACTTCAATGGGACTGCACGGAGTGAAAGAAGCAGACCATTCATTTCTATGGGGAGCGCTCGTATCCCCGCTCCCATAGAAATGAATGGAGCTGCTTTAGACGCCGCTTATTCTGAACGTGTTTTACGTTCAGAATAAGCTAGCGTTTACTCAGTGTGAATGCACCCTTAAAGTAATAAATAACTTTGACTATCTCATTATAAATTCACTTGTCAAGAGGTTGAATGTATGAAGCAGTAAGTGAACAGTCAGCTCTTGAGCCTAATAGGCAAGAGTAAGGATCTGAGTAACTTTGATAAAAAAAATAAAATATTATGATATCCTGGTATGCAGTGACTAGCACCTAATAAAAGTGGTTCAAGGGTCATGGGTGCCCAGTGGTCATTGAAGTACATGGTGATTGAAAGTTGGACTCTCAAGTTCAATCCCACTGAAGAACTAGTATAGCACAAGTCACAGTGCTGGCTATGAATTTAGTACTCTCAAGAAACATTCCCAGACACTGCACAGCCACAACAGAATCGTCTTTCACTCCCCTGTTGCCTGGAAGAAAATAACTTTTCTTTTGTAAAGACTGAAAAAAAGAAAATATACAGGATGGCACTGCTGGATATATGGATACGAGTCTTTGATAAATCGGAAGTGGATATGAGGTAACAACCTTATATATTAAGAGCCGTGGGGGTGCTCAGCATGTAATGTCAGGAGGTATGGCTGCATTGTTAGAACATGGAGGCTTGCTGCAATCATCCCAATCCAGCAGGGGGAGCCAGTTCTCAGCTAGAGACAATAGAGTGACCTGGGAAAGTAGAAACTGGGGGCACAGGAAGTGGAGGACACACAGTGTTTCCAGGGGAAGAAGACTACAGTGCTGGAGAGCAGAAGCAGTGTCTGCCAACAAAAAGCAAGAGTGCTGTCATATAGTGACCAGAGCCAAGCAGAACAGCCCAGTGAAGCACAGAAGTGCTGAAGCAAACACTGAAGAAGGAGAGCAATACAGAGCAGTGCAAGTAACTGTAGTGCAGAGCACGTGATAGAAGTGCAGAAAAGACACAGAAGTGTGCAGCCAGCTTCCCCACTGCAATAAGGAGAAAGGTACTACCTTGGAAAGAGACAGAGCATGAGCCCCAGAGGAATCCAGTGCCCTCCAGCAGGATCAGTAAGCAAAGCCCATTGAGAGACTGTAACAAGTGACACAGTGCCACTAAAGCTGTAGCTATACCCCTCCTTTACATACCCACGTTCTTATAGAGACTATGTCCCTCCAGTATATGATTTACCTGTTGCAATAGTTCAAGAGCCTGTTGCTGTGTTCAAGAATCATAACAAGTAAAGCCATTCCTGTTTTATTCCGTTGTCTGAGTGAGTTTGTTGCCAGTCACCTGCACCTCTTACACGTGGCGTAGTCGGCAGGATGGAAACAAATATGGTGACAGAAGGGGCAACATCCTCAGTGAGTGGGACACAGCCTATGATTCCAGTGGGGGCGCTACTGAGCCATCTGCCCAAGTTTAATGGATCTAATGTGTTAATAGAGGACTGGAAAGAGAGGCTGGAGGGAGCTGCACGTCTATGTAATATTGCCTCACATCTGAAAGCAGAGCTTGCCTTGAACACATTAGAAGGGGAAGCCAGAAAGACAGTACTGCTGCAGCCGGCGAGGTCAAGACAGACGTTTGAACAGATCTCAAGCATCCTGGAAGATGTATATGGGGATACGACATCTGAAGCTATGCTGAGGAAGAGATTCTTCACCAGATACCAGGGGGAAGATGAAACACTACCCCAATATGCAAATGGCTTGCAAGAGCTTATGGCCACATTACAAAGAAAAGAAGGACAGGCAGTCACATCCATCACTAATACAGAAGTGGTCCTGCGAGAGCAGTTTCTCCTTGGCCTGAGGAGCCAACCATTATGGAGGATCCTACGTGAGAGATTCAAGTCGGAGCCCCACTCAACCTTACACCAGGCGCTAAAGGAAGCCATTGTCTTGGAAAAAGAGGAACTGGGTACTATGAATCCAATAGCCCACCAAGCAGAGGTGACACCATCCAAGGAGAAGGGTATGGAGGCCCGGCTGTCATCATTAGAAGAGGTGATTAGAGAACTGAAACAGGCACTGACTGTGAGAGAGGAGAGAGTGGCACCTCAGACCCATGATAGAGGGCAGTCCTACCCTGTTCCCAAACAGTCCTACAGAGGGGCCCGACCTGCAAGAAGATGCTGGACATGTAACCAAGAGGGACACTTAGCAAGGAACTGCCCCAACCGTGGCCTTAGCCGCAACCAGAGGGATTTAAACTAGCCCCACCTGCGATTGAGGGGCAAATCGCAGGAGGAAGCACAGAATTGCGCCCCTTTCTTGAAGCTATGGACTTAGTGGGAGAGAGCCCAGTCGTTACAGCCAAGTTCAATGGAATAGAACTGTCCTGTCTACTGGACACGGGGTCACAAGTGACAACAATGGCCAGGGAAATCTTTGAGGCTCACTTTCCCTCCTCCCTACACCGGGACAGTGCAGACTGGGTGAATCTGAAAGCTGCCAATAGTCTTCCTATTCCAACAGTTGGAGTCATGCAGGTCGACATTGAGCTTTGGGGCCGGACCATGAAGAAGAAAGGAGTGGTGGTGGTACAGAGAGCAATGGACTCAGAAGTCCCTGTGATACTAGGAATGAATGTATTGCGAGAACTAGATGGACTGATGGCTCGAGAGTTGGGTCCCAAATATTGGAAGAATGTCCCAAACTTGAAACCACCACAAGTGGCCCTACAGAGATCACTCAAACAGTGTCGGATGCAAGCGACCTTATCCAGCTTAGCAGGAAAAGTGGGATGTGTGAGAGTACCCTGTTCAACTACCTTGGAAGTGCCAGCTGGCCATGAGGTGTTGCTGCCCCTGCCAGTGGGCACCAGTCACAGATTGCTTGGGGCTACAGTCATGATAGAGCCTGTGCTACAGAGAGAAGGGATAGCTGTGGGACGAACTTTGTGCACAGTCCAGGATGGCCAAGTACTGATGAGATTAATGAACATTAATAACCACAGTGTTGTTCTGGCACCCAGGGAACTGGTGGCAGATGTGTTTCCCATCCAGGAGGTTCAAGCTCTACAGGAACCTAGCTGGCACATCAAGTCGACTGACATGACTACTACCACTCTCACCTTGTGTCAAGTAATGACTGAATCTGTCGGGACGACAGGAGCACAGCTCCTGAAAGAGGTACATTTGGAAGGTGCCGAGATGTCTAAAGAGGAAAGGGAGCAGTTGGCCAGGGTCCTGGGGTCTCACCTAAGTGCTTTCTCCCGTCATGAAGGAGACTTTGGAATGACACACAGTGGAACATGAAATTCCTACTGGAGATGCTCGACCAGTGAGGGAACGCTACCGACAAATACCACCAGCACTGTACCAAGAGGTCAAGACCCTGCTAAAGCAAATGCAGGAAAGTTGCATTGTCCAGCCTAGCAAGAGCCCGTGGGCCTCACCCATTGTACTTGTAAAGAAAAAGGATGGGACTCTGCGATTCTGTGTGGACTACAGACGCTTGAATGCATGTACAGTTCGGGATGCATACCCACTCCCTCGTATAGAAGACTCCTTGGCGGCCCTGGGCCGTGCCAAATTCTTCTCTACTCTGGACCTGGCAAGTGGATACTGGCAGGTGCCAGTGGCAGCAAAAGACAGAGAAAAGACAGTGTTTGTTACGCCCATGGGGCTGTATGAGTTTCTCCGGATGCCCTTTGGACTGAACAATGCCCCAGCTACTTTCCAGAGACTAATGGAGTTGTGTTTGGGTGACTTGAACTATGAATGCCTGCTGATCTACCTAGATGATATAATCATCTTCTCATCCAGCTTTGCAGAACACTTAGAGCGGCTGGATGTGGTCCTCAGCCGCTTAGAGAAGCATGGGTTGAAGTTGAGACCCAGTAAATGCCATTTGTTCCAGAAGAGCATTGAGTATCTAGGCCATGTAGTGACAAGGGAAGGAGTCCAGCCCATGAATTCAAAGATTCACGCTGTACAACAATGGCCTGTACCCAGTAGCGTCAGTGAACTGCGGGCCTTCCTGGGCCTGGTAGGGTATTACCGGCGATTCATCAAGGATTTTGCCCAGGTAGCAGTACCCTTATACACCCTCCTCCATGGATGCCCAAATGGAGAAGCAAAGAGGAAGCTTTTCAATTGGAATGAGGAGGCAGAACTGGCTTTTAGGGAGCTCAAAAATTTATTGACCAGTGCTCCCATTCTGGCCTATGCAGATTTCACAAGGCCCTTTGTGTTGCAAACAGATGGAAGCCTGAAGGGACTGGGAGCTGTACTGGCCCAAGAACAAGAAGGCCAAGAGCGAGTGATAGCCTATGCCAGTAGAAGTCTGCGGGAGAGTGAGAAGAACCCTGACAATTACAGCTCATTCAAACTTGAACTGTTGGCAGTGGTGTGGGCAGTGACTGAAAAGTTTGCAGACATCCTGACTGGAGCAGAGTTTGTACTGATGACTGATAATAACCCACTGGTTTACCTGAATACTGCCAAACTAGGAGCCTTAGAGCAGCGGTGGGAAGCTCGCCTCAGTAAATTTAACTTTAAGACGCAATACAGGCCAGGACGGAGTAATGCTAATGCAGACGCCTTGTCTCGTAACCCGTTGGAGAATCCCAGTGGTCCCACAGATGAAGAGCGAGAGGAGGTCGAGACCCCCGATTTCGGTAAAGCGCCTCAACCACTGAAGAGTGCTCCAGTCCAGGAGAGGGAACCTGCAGTTGAGGTCACTGCTGGAGGGTCCATGGAAGAGTGGAAGGACTGTCAGCAGCGAAACTCACAGATTGCCAGAGTAAGAGAATGGCTCCTTAACGATTACCAGCCAGCATACAGTGTGCGGGAGACCTTGACACCATTTGAGAGGAAGTTGTGGCAGCAGAGAGACCGTCTGACCTTCCGTGAGGGAGTCCTATGCAGAAGAGTACAGCTCCCTACAGAGATTGGTCCCACCTGGCAAGTAGTAGTGCCGGATAGTGAAATAAGGAGAATAACAGAGTGGATGCATGAAAGGAAAGGGCATTTTGGACCGGCCAAGACTTATGCATGGTTGCAGAGATTCTACTATCATCCCAATTTACAAAGAGTGGCCCACGACATTTGCAGAAACTGCCGAAACTGCAACCTAGCAAGAGCTGGGGATCAACAGGCCCCAATTGGCATTATACAGACTGGTTACCCACTACAGCTTCTGATGATGGACTATCTGTCGGTAGGAGAGTCCCTGCGTGGATACAAGTATCTGCTAGTCATGGTGGACCACTTTACTAAGTTTGCAGTAGCAGTCCCGACCCGGGACCAAACTGCAGAATCGGCAGCACAAAGCCTGTGGAAGAATTTCATCCTGCCTTATGGCTGTCCTACGCAACTGCACTCTGACCAAGGGGCTTGCTTTGAAGGCAGAGTGATTGAAGAGCTATGTCGGCTGTACCAGATTCGAAAAACACGCACAACACCCTACCATCCACAGGGAAATGGTGCATGTGAGCGCTTGAACAGAACACTACTACAGCTGTTGCGAACATTGGAGGAACAGAAAAAGTAGAGATGGCCAGACTTTATTGCAGAATTAGTGTGGGTGTACAACAACACAGTGCATTCAGCCACCGGTTATTCACCCTTTTTGCTGATGTTCGGGAGAAATGGAAGGTGCCCTCTGAATATGATGATGTCTGTCAGTGAAGAAGGTGAGGGGTGGACCCCTGAGACTTGGATGGGAGACCATCGGAAGAAGGTACAAGAGATGTATGACCTGGTTGCCCAACAGCTGGGCCCCCGCACATTATCTGCAAACAAGAAATTGAGGGAATTGCCGTTGCAGGTGGGAGATCGGTTAATGGTACGAAATTGGACTGCCAGAAGGGCTGGGAAGTTGCATTGGCGGTGGGAGACCACTCCTTACGAAGTACTCCAGCAACCCAATCCAAGCATTCCAGTGTTCAAGGTGAAACCTGAAGGTGCAAATGGACCTGTGCGCACAGTGCACCGAAATATGCTCAGGCCATGTACTTTTCTGAGAAGGGCTCCTGAGCCCATACCAGAGAGCCCCAACATGACAGCAAGGCCGTCTGGGGAAGAGGAATGGTGGGTACCACCTCTACCAGAACCAATCTCCTTGGAAAGAAGGGAAGAACCAGTTGTTCAACAAGAGGAGAACAATGGTTCACCTGTGGAGCAGCCAGTTGAGCTACGACATTCTCAGCGTTCTAACTTTGGAAGGATGCCTGCCCGTTATAATGACTATGTCCGGGGTACTCAGGTTGCTGGGACGGCCACCCTCAAATCGGGGAGAGAAGGTGTAATGTCAGGAGGTATGGCTGCATTGTTAGAACATGGAGGCTTGCTGCAATCATCCCAATCCAGCAGGGGGAGCCAGTTCTCAGCTAGAGACAATAGAGTGACCTGGGAAAGTAGAAGCTGGGGGCACAGGAAGTGGAGGACACACAGTGTTTCCAGGGGAAGAAGACTACAGTGCTGGAGAGCAGAAGCAGTGTCTGCCAACAAAAAGCAAGAGTGCTGTCATATAGTGACCAGAGCCAAGCAGAACAGCCCAGTGAAGCACAGAAGTGCTGAAGCAAACACTGAAGAAGGAGAGCAATACAGAGCAGTGCAAGTAACTGTAGTGCAGAGCACGTGATAGAAGTGCAGAAAAGACACAGAAGTGTGCAGCCAGCTTCCCCACTGCAATAAGGAGAAAGGTACTACCTTGGAAAGAGACAGAGCATGAGCCCCAGAGGAATCCAGTGCCCTCCAGCAGGATCAGTAAGCAAAGCCCATTGAGAGACTGTAACAAGTGACACAGTGCCACTAAAGCTGTAGCTATACCCCTCCTTTACATACCCACGTTCTTATAGAGACTATGTCCCTCCAGTATATGATTTACCTGTTGCAATAGTTCAAGAGCCTGTTGCTGTGTTCAAGAATCATAACAAGTAAAGCCATTCCTGTTTTATTCCGTTGTCTGAGTGAGTTTGTTGCCAGTCACCTGCACCTCTTACACGTGGCGTAGTCGGCAGGATGGAAACAAATATGGTGACAGAAGGGGCAACATCCTCAGTGAGTGGGACACAGCCTATGATTCCAGTGGGGGCGCTACTGAGCCATCTGCCCAAGTTTAATGGATCTAATGTGTTAATAGAGGACTGGAAAGAGAGGCTGGAGGGAGCTGCACGTCTATGTAATATTGCCTCACATCTGAAAGCAGAGCTTGCCTTGAACACATTAGAAGGGGAAGCCAGAAAGACAGTACTGCTGCAGCCGGCGAGGTCAAGACAGACGTTTGAACAGATCTCAAGCATCCTGGAAGATGTATATGGGGATACGACATCTGAAGCTATGCTGAGGAAGAGATTCTTCACCAGATACCAGGGGGAAGATGAAACACTACCCCAATATGCAAATGGCTTGCAAGAGCTTATGGCCACATTACAAAGAAAAGAAGGACAGGCAGTCACATCCATCACTAATACAGAAGTGGTCCTGCGAGAGCAGTTTCTCCTTGGCCTGAGGAGCCAACCATTATGGAGGATCCTACGTGAGAGATTCAAGTCGGAGCCCCACTCAACCTTACACCAGGCGCTAAAGGAAGCCATTGTCTTGGAAAAAGAGGAACTGGGTACTATGAATCCAATAGCCCACCAAGCAGAGGTGACACCATCCAAGGAGAAGGGTATGGAGGCCCGGCTGTCATCATTAGAAGAGGTGATTAGAGAACTGAAACAGGCACTGACTGTGAGAGAGGAGAGAGTGGCACCTCAGACCCATGATAGAGGGCAGTCCTACCCTGTTCCCAAACAGTCCTACAGAGGGGCCCGACCTGCAAGAAGATGCTGGACATGTAACCAAGAGGGACACTTAGCAAGGAACTGCCCCAACCGTGGCCTTAGCCGCAACCAGAGGGATTTAAACTAGCCCCACCTGCGATTGAGGGGCAAATCGCAGGAGGAAGCACAGAATTGCGCCCCTTTCTTGAAGCTATGGACTTAGTGGGAGAGAGCCCAGTCGTTACAGCCAAGTTCAATGGAATAGAACTGTCCTGTCTACTGGACACGGGGTCACAAGTGACAACAATGGCCAGGGAAATCTTTGAGGCTCACTTTCCCTCCTCCCTACACCGGGACAGTGCAGACTGGGTGAATCTGAAAGCTGCCAATAGTCTTCCTATTCCAACAGTTGGAGTCATGCAGGTCGACATTGAGCTTTGGGGCCGGACCATGAAGAAGAAAGGAGTGGTGGTGGTACAGAGAGCAATGGACTCAGAAGTCCCTGTGATACTAGGAATGAATGTATTGCGAGAACTAGATGGACTGATGGCTCGAGAGTTGGGTCCCAAATATTGGAAGAATGTCCCAAACTTGAAACCACCACAAGTGGCCCTACAGAGATCACTCAAACAGTGTCGGATGCAAGCGACCTTATCCAGCTTAGCAGGAAAAGTGGGATGTGTGAGAGTACCCTGTTCAACTACCTTGGAAGTGCCAGCTGGCCATGAGGTGTTGCTGCCCCTGCCAGTGGGCACCAGTCACAGATTGCTTGGGGCTACAGTCATGATAGAGCCTGTGCTACAGAGAGAAGGGATAGCTGTGGGACGAACTTTGTGCACAGTCCAGGATGGCCAAGTACTGATGAGATTAATGAACATTAATAACCACAGTGTTGTTCTGGCACCCAGGGAACTGGTGGCAGATGTGTTTCCCATCCAGGAGGTTCAAGCTCTACAGGAACCTAGCTGGCACATCAAGTCGACTGACATGACTACTACCACTCTCACCTTGTGTCAAGTAATGACTGAATCTGTCGGGACGACAGGAGCACAGCTCCTGAAAGAGGTACATTTGGAAGGTGCCGAGATGTCTAAAGAGGAAAGGGAGCAGTTGGCCAGGGTCCTGGGGTCTCACCTAAGTGCTTTCTCCCGTCATGAAGGAGACTTTGGAATGACACACAGTGGAACATGAAATTCCTACTGGAGATGCTCGACCAGTGAGGGAACGCTACCGACAAATACCACCAGCACTGTACCAAGAGGTCAAGACCCTGCTAAAGCAAATGCAGGAAAGTTGCATTGTCCAGCCTAGCAAGAGCCCGTGGGCCTCACCCATTGTACTTGTAAAGAAAAAGGATGGGACTCTGCGATTCTGTGTGGACTACAGACGCTTGAATGCATGTACAGTTCGGGATGCATACCCACTCCCTCGTATAGAAGACTCCTTGGCGGCCCTGGGCCGTGCCAAATTCTTCTCTACTCTGGACCTGGCAAGTGGATACTGGCAGGTGCCAGTGGCAGCAAAAGACAGAGAAAAGACAGTGTTTGTTACGCCCATGGGGCTGTATGAGTTTCTCCGGATGCCCTTTGGACTGAACAATGCCCCAGCTACTTTCCAGAGACTAATGGAGTTGTGTTTGGGTGACTTGAACTATGAATGCCTGCTGATCTACCTAGATGATATAATCATCTTCTCATCCAGCTTTGCAGAACACTAAGAGCGGCTGGATGTGGTCCTCAGCCGCTTAGAGAAGCATGGGTTGAAGTTGAGACCCAGTAAATGCCATTTGTTCCAGAAGAGCATTGAGTATCTAGGCCATGTAGTGACAAGGGAAGGAGTCCAGCCCATGAATTCAAAGATTCACGCTGTACAACAATGGCCTGTACCCAGTAGCGTCAGTGAACTGCGGGCCTTCCTGGGCCTGGTAGGGTATTACCGGCGATTCATCAAGGATTTTGCCCAGGTAGCAGTACCCTTATACACCCTCCTCCATGGATGCCCAAATGGAGAAGCAAAGAGGAAGCTTTTCAATTGGAATGAGGAGGCAGAACTGGCTTTTAGGGAGCTCAAAAATTTATTGACCAGTGCTCCCATTCTGGCCTATGCAGATTTCACAAGGCCCTTTGTGTTGCAAACAGATGGAAGCCTGAAGGGACTGGGAGCTGTACTGGCCCAAGAACAAGAAGGCCAAGAGCGAGTGATAGCCTATGCCAGTAGAAGTCTGCGGGAGAGTGAGAAGAACCCTGACAATTACAGCTCATTCAAACTTGAACTGTTGGCAGTGGTGTGGGCAGTGACTGAAAAGTTTGCAGACATCCTGACTGGAGCAGAGTTTGTACTGATGACTGATAATAACCCACTGGTTTACCTGAATACTGCCAAACTAGGAGCCTTAGAGCAGCGGTGGGAAGCTCGCCTCAGTAAATTTAACTTTAAGACGCAATACAGGCCAGGACGGAGTAATGCTAATGCAGACGCCTTGTCTCGTAACCCGTTGGAGAATCCCAGTGGTCCCACAGATGAAGAGCGAGAGGAGGTCGAGACCCCCGATTTCGGTAAAGCGCCTCAACCACTGAAGAGTGCTCCAGTCCAGGAGAGGGAACCTGCAGTTGAGGTCACTGCTGGAGGGTCCATGGAAGAGTGGAAGGACTGTCAGCAGCGAAACTCACAGATTGCCAGAGTAAGAGAATGGCTCCTTAACGATTACCAGCCAGCATACAGTGTGCGGGAGACCTTGACACCATTTGAGAGGAAGTTGTGGCAGCAGAGAGACCGTCTGACCTTCCGTGAGGGAGTCCTATGCAGAAGAGTACAGCTCCCTACAGAGATTGGTCCCACCTGGCAAGTAGTAGTGCCGGATAGTGAAATAAGGAGAATAACAGAGTGGATGCATGAAAGGAAAGGGCATTTTGGACCGGCCAAGACTTATGCATGGTTGCAGAGATTCTACTATCATCCCAATTTACAAAGAGTGGCCCACGACATTTGCAGAAACTGCCGAAACTGCAACCTAGCAAGAGCTGGGGATCAACAGGCCCCAATTGGCATTATACAGACTGGTTACCCACTACAGCTTCTGATGATGGACTATCTGTCGGTAGGAGAGTCCCTGCGTGGATACAAGTATCTGCTAGTCATGGTGGACCACTTTACTAAGTTTGCAGTAGCAGTCCCGACCCGGGACCAAACTGCAGAATCGGCAGCACAAAGCCTGTGGAAGAATTTCATCCTGCCTTATGGCTGTCCTACGCAACTGCACTCTGACCAAGGGGCTTGCTTTGAAGGCAGAGTGATTGAAGAGCTATGTCGGCTGTACCAGATTCGAAAAACACGCACAACACCCTACCATCCACAGGGAAATGGTGCATGTGAGCGCTTGAACAGAACACTACTACAGCTGTTGCGAACATTGGAGGAACAGAAAAAGTAGAGATGGCCAGACTTTATTGCAGAATTAGTGTGGGTGTACAACAACACAGTGCATTCAGCCACCGGTTATTCACCCTTTTTGCTGATGTTCGGGAGAAATGGAAGGTGCCCTCTGAATATGATGATGTCTGTCAGTGAAGAAGGTGAGGGGTGGACCCCTGAGACTTGGATGGGAGACCATCGGAAGAAGGTACAAGAGATGTATGACCTGGTTGCCCAACAGCTGGGCCCCCGCACATTATCTGCAAACAAGAAATTGAGGGAATTGCCGTTGCAGGTGGGAGATCGGTTAATGGTACGAAATTGGACTGCCAGAAGGGCTGGGAAGTTGCATTGGCGGTGGGAGACCACTCCTTACGAAGTACTCCAGCAACCCAATCCAAGCATTCCAGTGTTCAAGGTGAAACCTGAAGGTGCAAATGGACCTGTGCGCACAGTGCACCGAAATATGCTCAGGCCATGTACTTTTCTGAGAAGGGCTCCTGAGCCCATACCAGAGAGCCCCAACATGACAGCAAGGCCGTCTGGGGAAGAGGAATGGTGGGTACCACCTCTACCAGAACCAATCTCCTTGGAAAGAAGGGAAGAACCAGTTGTTCAACAAGAGGAGAACAATGGTTCACCTGTGGAGCAGCCAGTTGAGCTACGACATTCTCAGCGTTCTAACTTTGGAAGGATGCCTGCCCGTTATAATGACTATGTCCGGGGTACTCAGGTTGCTGGGACGGCCACCCTCAAATCGGGGAGAGAAGGTGTAATGTCAGGAGGTATGGCTGCATTGTTAGAACATGGAGGCTTGCTGCAATCATCCCAATCCAGCAGGGGGAGCCAGTTCTCAGCTAGAGACAATAGAGTGACCTGGGAAAGTAGAAGCTGGGGGCACAGGAAGTGGAGGACACACAGTGTTTCCAGGGGAAGAAGACTACAGTGCTGGAGAGCAGAAGCAGTGTCTGCCAACAAAAAGCAAGAGTGCTGTCATATAGTGACCAGAGCCAAGCAGAACAGCCCAGTGAAGCACAGAAGTGCTGAAGCAAACACTGAAGAAGGAGAGCAATACAGAGCAGTGCAAGTAACTGTAGTGCAGAGCACGTGATAGAAGTGCAGAAAAGACACAGAAGTGTGCAGCCAGCTTCCCCACTGCAATAAGGAGAAAGGTACTACCTTGGAAAGAGACAGAGCATGAGCCCCAGAGGAATCCAGTGCCCTCCAGCAGGATCAGTAAGCAAAGCCCATTGAGAGACTGTAACAAGTGACACAGTGCCACTAAAGCTGTAGCTATACCCCTCCTTTACATACCCACGTTCTTATAGAGACTATGTCCCTCCAGTATATGATTTACCTGTTGCAATAGTTCAAGAGCCTGTTGCTGTGTTCAAGAATCATAACAAGTAAAGCCATTCCTGTTTTATTCCGTTGTCTGAGTGAGTTTGTTGCCAGTCACCTGCACCTCTTACAAGCAACCAGAAAAAAGCTTAGCGGCAATGGAAAAAATATAGAAAAGTTGGAAGGGCACTCACCCACACCGAGGCTCATCTTCATAAAAGACTTCTTTTATTGAGGTAATACATCTTTAAGAACAATTCGTGCAGGGAGGGAAGAACAGCATAAAGTGGCAAGAAGGCAACAGCCGTTTCGCGCAGCTATGTGCGCTTTCTCAAGCCTCAAATGCAAAAACAGCTGAGCGGATTTGAATGAAATTTGGCACATAGATAGTTTTAACCTCAATTAAAACATAGGCTAATTTATATCTTGGTAAATGACATGGCTTCACGACTGTTATGAATTTATGTTCACACTCTATATTACACTGCTCTTGGTAGCACCTTATCTCTGGTTCTGATAAATCCAGGGCTGTTATCTATCTGTGTAAACACACGCCAACCCTCAGTGGATTGTGTACATGCATTTGCATATTAACTGATCTGCTCCATGCAGTGCTGACAAACTGACATAGGCAAACACCTTTAATCCAAACTGTCAGTTTGCCAAATTTAAACATGCCTGGAAAAAGAAAATCTAATTTCTTACCAACAACGTGAGCTATGAAGGTAGCCAGAAGTCAGCAAAGTTCTTTTCAAGTGGAGCTGAGGGGGATCATCGACGCCAACAACACACTCATTATATGACGTCCCAGCAAGCTGCTGAGATTCTGGAACAATCACAAGCATGGTACGAGAAACAAGTTCAGCAGCAGGCCAGCATGAGAGCTGCCGAAACGGCGGAGCATGCAAATCATTAACTCCAACAACCCACTCATCATATGGCTTCCCAGCAAGCTGCTAAGATGCCGGAAGAATCACGGGCACAGTGCGAGAAACGAGTTCAGCGGCAGGCCAGCTTAACAGCTGTCGAAATGCTGGAGCAGGCTGATCATCAACACCACCAACACGCTTATTATATGGTGTCCAAGCGAGCTGCTGAGATGCCGGAACAATCACAGGCATGGTGTGAGGAACAAGTTCAGCAGCTTGAGTGCTGCCGAAATGCCGGAGCAGGCAAACCATCGACGGCAGCAATTTGCTGAATATAGGCGGATCATTGACGCGAACAGCTCGCAAACGAAGTCGCGGGCAGAGGCTCTCTCTCTCTCTCTCTCTCTCTCTCTCTCTCTCTCTCTCTCTCTCTCTATATATATATATATATATATATATATATATATATTGTGAGAGAGTGAAGGGTGTGGTCTGGGAAGACAGGTATTTACCAACTAGCCAGTTAACCCCTTAAGGACCCGGCCATTTTTTGGTTTCGCATTTTCGTTTTTCCCTCCTCACATTTCAAGAGCCATAAGTTTTTCATTTTTCAGTTCACAGAGTCACATGATGGCTTATTGTTTGCGGGACAAATTGTACTTTGTAATGGCATCATTCAATATGCTGTGCAATGTACTGGGAAGCTGGAAAAAAAATCAGAATGAGGCGCAATTGGAGAAAAAATGCATTTGCGCCATTTTCTTATGGGTTTAATTTTTACAGCGTTCACTGTTTGGTACAAATGACATGTTACCTGTGTTCTACGTGTCAGTACGAACGCGGTGATACCAAATTTATATAGTATTTGAAATGTTTTGATACTTTTAAAAAAATGATAAACTTTGCAAAATAGAAAAAAAATTTTGTGTCATCATGTTCTAACACCTGTAACTTTTTCATATTTCCATGTATGGAGCTGGTTGTGGTGTCTTTTTATGCGGGACAAGATGACGTTTCTATTGATACCATTTGGGGAAAGATCTGATGGTTTGATCACTTTTTATTCAATTTTTTATAGGAGGCAAAGTGTTGAAAAAAACGCTTTTTGGCGGTTTTTATTTTTTTTGCCGCTACGCCGTTCGCAGTACGGGATAAATGTTTTAATATTCTAATAGTTCGGGCATTTTGGAGCGCAGGGATACCTAATATGTTTATGTTTAATGTTCTTTAATTACTTTTATAGCTAATCTAGGGAAAGGGGGGTGATTTGAACTTTTATATTTTTTTTATTTTTTTAATACTTTTAAAAACTTTTTTTTTTCTTCTGTTACATTTATGATCAGACCCCTTAGGTACCTTGAAACCTATGGGGTCTGATCGCTCATACTATTCACTGCAATACTACAGTACTGCAGTGAATAGCAGAATCGCAGCACTTCTATTAGACGATGCCTCTGGCATCGTCTAATAGATCTAGTGCAGAGACAAGCCTGGAAGCCTTCAATAGGCTTCCGGCTGTCATAGCAACCGATCACCGCCCTCATGTGACGTTCAGGAGGGCGGCGATCGGGGAAACATGGCGGCGCCCATGCCGCCGGCGCCGTTTACACACTGCGGTCACGTTTGACCGCAGTGTGTAAAGGGTTAACAGCAGCGATCGGCTCGGGCACCGACCGCTGCTGTTATTGGCAGGTCCTGGCTGTATGATACAGCCGGCATCTGCCGTGTATGGAGCGAGCTCAGCGTGTGAGCTCGCTCCATACATCCCCATGCGACCCATGACGTACAGTTACGTCAAGGGTCGCTAAGGGGTTAAAGTGTGTTTGGTAAAGGCCCACACCAGGGAGGTCAGCTGACTAATCAAGGCCTGATAATAGTCTGTGTGTGAAGACTAGCAGTGTGGCACCACAGCTGACCTGTCCAGACCAAATCTACAGAGCAGGTACTGTGCCACCCGTTGTTGTTGCCAAGGTGGAAGTCTGGTAGCCAGTCTCCTTTATAGTCAGGGAAAAGTTTCCTTATATTTAAGTTAGTGCTCAGCCGAGAAGGTTTAAGCTTTGGTTATTTGTGCCTTTGCAAAGGCATTTAATGCACCACAAGTGAATAAAGCCTGAACTTGTGTGCAACCCAGTGTTTGTGTCCCTGTTTCCTGCACTGCTACAAGCATCTACATGAGCAATTCCCCACTATATATATACATATATATATATATATATATATATATATATATATATATAGTACAGACCGAAAGTTTGGACACACCTTCTCATTCAAAGAGTTTTCTGTATTTTCATGACTATGAAAATTGTAGATTCACACTGAAGGCATCAAAACTATGAATTAACACATGTGGAATTATATACTTAACAAAAAAGTGTGAAACAACTGAAAATATGTCTTATATTCTAGGTTCTTCAAAGTAGCCACCTTTTGCTTTGATTCCTGCTTTGCACAATCTTAGCATTCTCTTGATGAGTTTCAAGACGTAGTCACCAGAATACAGAAAACTCTTTGAATGAGAAGGCATGTCCAAACTTTTGGTCTGTTCTGTATATATATATATATATATATATATATATATATATATATATATGTATTTATCTTAAGCCGATGGCTGGTCAGGTAATGGAGGGGGTGTGCATCACACCCAGACTACTCAGGTGGGTGAGAAGAGAAAACTGCAGAAGGAATGTTTGTTCTTAGCAGACAACTTTCGTCTGCTGAGCATTTTGGTAAATACTCAGTATTGGGCTGGATTTTTAGGAATGACAGTTAGGTTGGTAGTGGGACCTGTCATTCCACCCCCCTCCAGTCCACACTTTGGACTTTGGACTGGAGGGGGCAGCGACTCAGCTGCAGAGAGTCTGCTCGTCAAGGAGGTTTAAGAAGTCAGCTCCAGCAGCAGACTTTTGGCAGAGTTTGGCTGGAGAGCTGACAGAGAGGTCATATTTTTGGGAGCTGTGTCCTGAATGATTCTACTGGCGTTTGGATTTCTGTTTTTCTAGGTGAGGTAACCTATTCTATGTTTAGTTAGAGCCTAGCCGGGCAGGTATTTATTTTTTGTATTTTGTTTCTGCACTACCTTTTTGAGTGAAAATAAACTCTACCTTTGTTTTGGACTAAAAGAAACTGGACTTGTGTGTCTATGCTACCCCACCTAGCAACCCCAGACCCTGACAATTGGTGGAGGATGCAGGCATACAGCGGTTGCTAGGGGCAACAACATGTCCACTCCTTGCTGGAGAAATTTTTTTATGTCCTGGCTGAAGGCTGCAGCTGCTATAAAGACCCAGACTATGGAGGAGATACCGAAGCATCTTGTACAGTCCAATGTGCAGTAACAACAAATGAATCATTTGCTGATGGAGCAAATTGCGCTCCTTAAAGAGACTGTTGTCACTAGCCCACAAAGACCTATGGAGCACAGAGATGCGAAGCGGACTGTGCAAAGAGCTTTGCAAAAGATGACTTCAGATGATGACGTAGAGGCCTTCCTGACTGTGTTTGAGAGAGTGGCCGAACGGGAGAAACTGTCAGCTGCTGACTGGGCAGACATCATTGCTCCCTATCTCACCGGTGAACCCCAGAAGGCCTATTATGACCTCTGCCAGCAGGATGTCCAGGACTATGACAAATTAAAGGCAGAAATTCTTGCTCGGCTGGGGGTAACCACTGCTGACCGTGCCTGGCGGGTACATACCTGGAGCTACCAGATGGACAAGCCTGCCAGATCCCAGATGTACCACCTGATTCACCTGGTGAAAAAGTGGCTGGAAACAGACACCTGTACCCCTGCAAAGATGGTGGTGAAGGTGGTCCTAGACCGGTTCACTAGAGCTCTTCCTCCTCAAAGATGCCAACCAGCTCGTCAGCCTTCTGGAGAGATACCTGGCGACTGAAGCAGAACTCCATGATGACCCTACAGTGCGACCATCCCCCAGGAACACCAGATGGAGGGCACCTCCCGGTAAGACTGCACCTCCAGGCAGTCCACCAGCCCAAGAAGGGACTCTCTGCTGGAAAAATCAGGGCTGGTACAATGTTGGAGATGCCATGAGCAGGGGCATATTGCTGCCCAGTGCCCATTCACCTCAGAGCCAATGGACTGTGATGCTAGTAAGCTTCAATCATTATTTTCAGTTCCTGCCTGTGCTGCAGCACCGGGACTAGAGACTGAGCCGTAGGTCTGTAACATTGTGGTGAATGGTTGTCCTGTCCAGGCATTGCTGGATTCTGGTAGCCTGGTCACTCTGGTGCATGCCAGCTTCATAGCTGGGGACTTTTTTTTTATAACTCAAACTTTATTGAAATTTTTTTTTTTTTTTTTTTTATACAATAAGAAAAGAAAGAAAAAAAACCCAAAAACAATTACAAGTTACAGGGCGAACACCCGCCCTGCGAACAGAAAAAGCACACAGTGCAACACAAAATACAATCATAGAATAGAATAAAAAAAAAAAAAAAAAATTAAAGACAAAGAAAACAACATAGAAAAAAGAAGAAGGAAAAAGGGGGGGGGGAGGAGGGAGGGGGTTAGTGGGACAGATGGGTGGGGGAGAGGACTAAATGTGGGGGGTGAAAGGGTAGGTAGGGGTGAGTGTGAGCAGTCAGGAAACCAGTGAGAGCGCTCGTCAGGTCATCCATACCACAGCCAGTTGGGAAGGGTTCGGGAGGAACCACTGGTCAAATACCTGAGACAAACAACAAGAGTATCAATCAGAGGAGGGGTCAGAGCCCAGGAGCATCCGGTACTCTGCAGACTGTTGAAACCTGAACCAGTAGAACCAAGTTTTAATGTACGCCTCAGTCGTGCCATGCAGGAAAGACGTGAGATTTTCCATGCGCATTATCTCGTTGACCTTCGAAATCCAGAGGGAGAGAGGAGGAGGATCCACTCGTTTCCAAAAAAGGGGGATACAAGCCCGGGCAGCGAGGATCAGGAATCTAAGTAGGGAACGCTTAAAGACCTTTACAGAAGACTCACAATGATTAAGGAGGAACAGGGCAGGGCCCAAATGGTGAGAAGTTTCAGTAAGCTGGAGGGTTATCCGCTTGACCCCCTCCCAGAAGGACGAAAGGGCAGGACAGGACCAAAAAATGTGTAGCAGTGTGCCTTCCTCATCGCCACAGCGCCAACATAATGGGGAGACCTGAGGAAACATAGCATGGAGTCTCGTAGGAACCCTATACCATCGGGACAAGATTTTGTAGCTGGCCTCCTGGTGGCGAGAGCTGATGGAAGCAGTATGAGAAAGGCGAAAAATGCGCCTACACTGCTCCTGAGAGAGGGAAAGGGACAAATCAGATTCCCATTTCAGCAAGAACGGCGGAACAAAATCCTCCGGAGGTTCAACCAGAATCCGGTAAGTGAGCGAGAGGGAGTGGCGAAGGGGGCCAGCACCAACACAAATCTTCTCCAAGGGGGTAGGTTCGACGCGGAACACTGCAGGAGCAGGGAGAGAATGTAAAAAGTGACGAAGTTGCATCCCCCGCCAAGCATCTAAAGGGGGCAGCTCAGGAGGAGCCTGGGAATTCAGAAGTGTAGTCCATCCCCCTGCGTCCTGGAAGTGACAGGCACGGAAAATCCCATGACGGCGCCAATTACGAAAAACTCGGTCAAACATTCCAGGTGGAAAGGCAGGATTGCCCAGCACTGGAAAAAGAGCGGAATCCTTAGGGAGGAGAGTGGAGCGGACAAGGCCTCTGGAACAAATCCGAAGCGTGGGACCAAGGGTAGGGTGAGAAAAGAGAGATGACAATGAGGAGGAGTCTAACCACGGGGCAACCTGCAAAGGGATCGGAGAGAATGCCTGTTCGATGTAGACCCAAGGTTTAGAAACAGCATGCCTACACCAGTCCACGACACGAGTCAGGTGGGTAGCCAAGTAATAGGACTTCAGGTCCGGAAGCGATAAACCACCGCAACTCTTGGGACGAAAGAGAAAAGCCTTGCTCACTCGGGCGGGTCTGCCCGACCAGATGAACTTCAGTTGGACGGAAGTGAGGGATCTAAGAAAAGACAGAGGGATGTGAATGGGAAGCGCCTGCATCAAGTAGAGAAGACGAGGGAGAATGTTCATTTTAAAAATCGTGCATCTCCCGAACCAAGTAAAGGCTCCAGCGGACCATCGAGTACAATCAGCCCTGATAGACGCCAGAAGTGGGGGGAAGTTGCAACGAAAGAGATCTTTCGGGTCCGGAGTAAGATAAACCCCCAAATATTTGAGAGAAGTGGAGGCCCAATGAAAAGGGAAAGATTGACTCAAGGAGGTGGCCGCCGAGGAGGAAAGGGTCACATTGAGGGCTTCCGACTTCGAAAAGTTGATTTTAAAATTCGAAAGGGTCGAGTAAACCTGAAAGGCGAGCATCAGAGCCGGAAGAGAGACATGCGGGGAGGAGAGAAAAAACAGCAAGTCGTCTGCATAAGCCGCCACTTTGTACAAACGGGAAGAATGAGCAGCACCTGAGATGTTCGGGTCGGCTCGAACTTGGTGGAGGAAGGGTTCAAGAGTCAGGACGAAAATGAGAGGCGAGAGAGGGCATCCTTGCCTAGTGCCATTTCGGATAGGGAAGGACTGGGATAATAAACCGTTCACCCTGACCATCGCTGTAGGGAGAGAGTATAGAGCCATGATCCAACTCATCATGCGATTTCCAAGACCAATATGTAACAGGGTCTCTTCCATGAACCGCCAGTTGACCCTGTTGAAGGCTTTCTCAGCGTCAGTTGAAAGAAGCATGACATAGCTGGGGACTTTGTTCCAAAGAAACATATGAGTGTATTTTACATCCATGGCGATACCAAGGACTACCCCGTGTCTAATGTCAAAATAG
This sequence comes from Leptodactylus fuscus, assembly GCF_031893055.1. Lineage (NCBI taxonomy): Eukaryota > Metazoa > Chordata > Amphibia > Anura > Leptodactylidae > Leptodactylus > Leptodactylus fuscus. The sequence continues at coordinate 104,999,824 of NC_134268.1, read as the reverse complement.
AGACTATAGTAGAATCTGTTTATTCTGAAGTGGGTGTTGTAAAAAACCTTATGCATAATGTGATTTTGGGACGTGACTTCCCGTTGTGCCAGGATTTGTGGGGAAAAGGTACAACCACACAGTCAAATGTGGAAACCCCGCCTACACCCAAAGTGCATGAGGAGAGTGACCCCTTTCCGTTACAGGTCCTAGCTAGAGAGGAAGATGAATCCTCTTCCCCAGCTACTAAGCCTAACATACCTGAATTAGAAGTCTCACGTGATAATTTTGGTACTGCACAATTGAGAGATCCCACTCTGCTGAGAAACGTTCTTTCTGGAGTTTTCTCATCTCACCCACCTTAGTAGTGTGGGTGAGATGTACACCCCCTCCATTACATGACCAACCATCGGCTTATATATCCCCCCTCTTCTCCAGACCGGAGGGCTGGGCATTTGTGGCCATCATACAATGCACTCTTGACAGGGCATCAGCGTTTCCCAATAATTTCCCCGGCCTGTGTTCTACATCAAATGCAAAATTTTGCCGAGACAGGAACCATCGGGTAACCCTAGCATTTCTGTCCTTATTCATTTTCATCCATGTAAGGGGAGCATGGTCAGTAATCAATTTAAACTTTCTCCCCAGGAGGTAATACCTCAGAGCATCTAGTGCCCACTTAATGGCCAAGCATTCCCTTTCCACAATAGTGTAGTTTTTCTCTGCAGGGGACAGCTTCCTGCTCAGATACATTACTGGATGCTCCTCACCATTTACCACCTGGAACAGCACCGCTCCTGAACCTGCATTTGAAGCATCTGTCTGCACCAAGAACTCTTTTTTAACGTCAGAGGCTATCAGCACTGGCTGCTGGCATAGGGCTAACTTTAACTTCTGGAATGCCTCCTCTGCCTCTGGTGTCCAGTGGATTATCACTGACTTCCCACCTTTCGTCAGGTCAGTGAGAGGAGCTGCAATAGAGGCAAAGTTTGGCATGAACCTCCGGTGGTAGCCAGCAATGCCAAGAAACGCTCTCACTTGCTTCTTGGTCAGTGGTCTTGGCCAGTTTTGTATTGCCTCCACCTTATTGATTTGGGGCTTTATTACCCCTTTTCCATTTACATAGCTCAGGTACTTGGCTTCCTCCAGCCCTAAAGTACATTTCTCAGGGTTGATAGTAAGGCCTGCCTCACTTATGGAGTCTAGTACTGCCTGCACCTTACAGAGGTGACTTCCCCAGTCTGGGCTATGAATGACCACATCATCCAGGTAAGTCGCTGGTCATGATGTGGCCGCAAGATCTGGTCCATCAACCTCTGAAAGGTAGCAGAAGCTCCATGCAAACCAAATGGCATAACCCTGTACTGGAACAGACCTTCTGGAACAACAAAGGCAGTTTTCTCTTTGGCTTCCTTAGACAAAGGTATTTGCCAGTAACCTTTTGTAAGGTCCAGTGTGGTTATGTACCTGGTATTACCCAACTTCTCAATCAGCTCATCAGCCCTAGTCATGGGATAAGCGTCAAACTTTGAAATCTCATTCAATTTTCTAAAATCATTGCAAAATATCCAAGTACTATTGGGCTCTGGTATCAAGACAATTGGGTTAAGCCTCTCACTTTTGGACTCCTCAATCACTCCCAACTCCAGCATGTACCGTATTTTTCGGACTATAAGACGCACTGGACTATAAGGTTTTAGAGGAGGAAAATAGGGAAAAAAAATTTTAAAGCAAAAACTGGTAAAATATTTAATATATGGGAGTTGTAGTTTTGCAACAGCTTGCAAGGCCACATTGACAGGTGACCCTGCAGCTGTACGGGGATGCATAGAGCGTTTTTTTTGCGGGGCCAGCTGTACTTTTTAGTTATACCATTTTGGGGGATATCTATTGCTTAGATCACCTTGTATTGAAAAAAAAAAAACAGGAGGTGATTTAGAACTTTTATTTATTTCATATTTTTAAAGCTTTTTTTTTTTTTTACTATTTTATTCCCCCCCGGGGGCTTGAGCCTGCGGTCACTTGATCGCAAGTCCCATAGACGGCAATACAACTGTATTGCCGTCTATGGGACATTCTGTCTATTAGTATTACGGCTGGTCATAGACCCAGCCGCAATACTAATATATAGCAGTGACAGACCCGGGAGCCTCATTAGGCTCCCAGCTGTCACCCGAACAGGTCGGCTCCTGCGATATCGCCACGCAGGAGCCGGCCTGCAACTTTACAGGTACGGGGCCGGTGGGGACCGGCCCCGGGGGAGAAGGGGCCACGGATACTGACCCGGCATCCGCTGTACTAGAGAGGCGGATGCCGGGGAGGGATAGACGCCGGGGCCTGAGACATCGCTACGATCCTCTGCCCTGCATGAAGCCAGCGGCGGGGGCACGGAGGAGCCCCTGCCACTGCTGGCTTCATGCAGGGCAGAGGAGCGCAGCGATGTCTCAGGCCCCGGCACCTGTAATGGCGTCTATCACTTGCCGGCTTCCGCCTCTCTATTACAGCGGATGCCAGGCGCCACCTTCAGACTATAAGACGCACCCTTCTTTTCCCCAAAAATTTTGGGGAAAAAAGTGTGTCTTATAGTCCGAAAAATACGGTATTTAACCTCAGCTGACACTACCTCCCTATGTGCCTCTGGTATTCTGTAGGGTTTGAGGTTTACTTTCCTCCCAGGTTCTGTCTCTACATGTTGCTCTATCAGGTGTGTACGCCCCGGTTGATCAAAGAACTTGCATCTGTTCTTCTGCAGGAACTCTCTTGCCTCCTGTTTCTGGGGCACTGAGAGGGTCTCATTCACACGGACTGGAGGGATTGGTGGCAATGAATAACCCACCTCTGTATTTGAGGCCACCAAGAATTCCCTTTGGTTCCAGGGCTTTATCAAATTCATGTGGTAGATTTGAAAAGGCTTCCGTTTTCCTGGTTGATGAACCTTATAGTTGACTGGGCCTACTTTTTCCACAATTTCATATGGGCCTTGCCATTTTGCTAAGAATTTGCTCTCCACACAGTAGGCACCAAAATAAGGACTCTGTCCCCTGGGTTAAACTCTCGGACTCTGGCAGAACGATTGTAAATTCTGCTTTGGGCCTCTTGTGCTCTTTGCAGATGTTCTTTTACAATTGGCATGACTGTTGAACTGCGATCCTGCATTTGAGCTACATGCTCTATGACACTACGGTATGGGGAAGCCTCTGTTTCCCAGGTTTCTTTGGCTATATCAAGTAAGCCCCTGGGGTGTCTACCATAGACAAATTCAAAAGGGGTGAAACCTGTAGACGCTTGTGCAACCTCTCTAATAGAGAACATCAGGTATGGCAACATGCAATCCCAGTCACGACTATCTTTTTCTACCACCTTTTTAAGCATATGCTTGAGAGTCTTATTAAAGCGCTCCACTAACTCATCTGTCTGGGGGTGATACACAGAGGTCCGTATGTGGGTAATTTTAAACAGCTTACATAGCTCTTTCATCATCTTTGACATGAACGGTGTGGTGTGCCTTGGTCGGTCAGTATCTCTTTAAGTATGTGCCTGTTCTTGAAAACATATAGAATAACTCACGGGCAATACTCTTTGATGTCATATTACGCAAGGGAACAGCCTCAGGATAGCGAGTAGCGTAATCTAAGACAACCAGAATATATTGGTGACCTCTAGCTGACTTGACTATTGTACCGACCATGTTCATACCAATCCTTTCAAAAGGCACTTCAATGATGGGCAGGGGAACCAAGGGACTACGGAAATGTGGGGCTGGGGCATGTACCTGACATGTAGGACAGGACACGCAGTAGTCCTTCACTTCCCTGTACATGCCTGGCCAATAAAATCTTTGAAGAATCCTAGGTGTCCCCCAAGCACATGATTACAGTATGAGCCATATCAAGTACCATACGGTGGTATGGCTTTGGTACAAGAAGCTGCTCCACAATTTCCCCATTACTTTTTGAAATCTGATACAAGAGGTCATTATTCATAGCAAAATGTGGGAAATGGTGGTCAGCATCAGGTTTCTGAGGCACATTGTTAACAACTGTCACATTATCACGAGCATTAGCAAGAGTGGGATCTCTTAACTGTGCAATACCAAAATTATCCCGTGAGACCTCTAATTCAGGTATGTTAGGCTCAGGAGCTAGGGAAGAGGCATCATCTTTCTCTCCAGCTAAGACCTGTAACGAAAAGGTGTTGCCCATCTCATGCACTTTGGGCGTAGGCAGCGTTTCCACATTTGGCTGTGTGGCTTTACCTTTTCCCCACAAATCCCAAAACAAAGGGAAATGACGTCCCAAAATCACATTATGTTTAAGGTTTTCTACAACACCCACTTCATAATAAACAGATCCTACTATAGTCTCTATTTTGACATTAGACATGGGGTAGTCCTTGGTATCTCCATGGATGTAAAGTACACTCATACGTTTCTTTGGAACAAAGTCCCCAGCTATGAAGCTGGCATGCACCAGAGTGACCAGGCTACCAGAATCCAGCAATGCATGGACAGGACAACCATTCACCACAATGTTACAGACCTACAGCTCAGTCTCTAGTCCTGGTGCCGCAGCACAGGCAGGAACTGCAAATAATGATTGACGCTTACTGGCATCACAGTCCATTGGCTCAGAGGTAAATGGGCACTGGGCAGCAATATGTCCCTGCTCATGGCATCTCCAACATTGTACCAGCCCTGGTTTCTCCAGCAGAGTGTCCCTTCTTGGGCTGGTGGACTGCCTGGAAAACACATCTCGAGCTCTTTTCCCTCCAGCCTCAAATATTGGAACAGTCTTATGGGAGGTGTCCTCCACCAGGTGTTCCTGGGGGATGGTCGCGCTGTAGGGTCATCTCGGAGTTCCGCCTCAGTCGCCAGATACCTCTCCAGAAGGCTGACGAGCTGGTTGGCATCTTTGGGGTCTCCATGTCCAACCCAGCACTGCAATGCAGGAGGAAGAGCTCTGGTGAACCAGTCTAGGACCACCTTCTCCACCATCTTTGCAGGGGTACAGGTGTCTGGTTCCAGCCACTTTTTCACCAGGTGAATCAGGTCGTACATCTGGAATCTGGCAGGCTTGTCCATCTGGTAGCTCCAGGTATGTACCCGCTGGCCATGGACAGCAGTGGTTACCCCCAGCCAAGCAAGAATTTCTGCCTTTAGTTTGTAATAGTCCTGGACATCCTGCTGGCAGAGGTCATAATAGGCCTTCTGGGGTTCACCGGTCAAATAGGGTGCAATGACGTCTGCCCAGTCAGCAGCTGGTAGTTTTTCCCGTTCGGCCACTCTCTCAAACACAATCAGGAAGGCCTCCACGTCATCATCTGGGGTCATCTTTTGCAAAGCTCTTTGCACTGCCCGCTTTTCATCTCTGTGCTCCACAGGTCTTTGCGGCAACAGTCTTTTTAAGGGCCCCTTCACACGGCGTAAGCCTGCCGCTGATTTAGACACGTATACACGTGTCCGAGCGTGGCGCTTCAAAACAAAGCCCATATAATAAATGTCCTTATCTCTACTCTGTTTACAATTTTCTACTTTTAATCCCCTTATCTGTCCTCTAGGGGACTGGCAGTGTTTCCTATCAGCATAAAAAGGTGTCAGTATGCAATCAGTATGTGCATCAGTCCGTTTTTAGTCTCAAACTGAATTCAAACGGACGGATGGCATACTGATGTGTGAACCAAGCATAACATAGCGAAAATCTTCCGTTTTACACCATTGTCATAACCACACATTAAACTCAGGGATACAATCTGCCTTGTTTATCTGATTAAACACTGGCAAAATCTCTAAAAAAAAATTGTACCTTGTCCATTTGTACAAGAAGCAAATCATTGTGGAACAAATCTTTGGTGCCAAGATGAATCACTAGTTTGACTTCACTATCCTTCATAGCACTCTTGACTGTATTTGCAATATGTCTCTTGGCCCTACTGACTGTACTGTGTACCTCAAGTGGTCCTCCTCAACATTGGCATTGCCAATTCACAAAAGAGATGTCTTTGAATTATGGAAATCACATGGTCTATAACCAAGTTAATGATATGCAAAATCAGAATAAAAGAAAATCAGAAACTAATTATTAAAAACATCTTGAGTTATTCAGTATGAGTATGGGGGCCATTCACAGAAATACACGCCTTGGTATGTTAGCAGTGAAGTTAATAATGGTTGTCTCAGAAATGTTATACCACGCTGAATGCACTTGGGCACACTAATTGTCAAGATTGGCAGCTGGCAGCTCTCTGTGAAACTGTCAACCAATGACATCCCAAATGTGCTTGTTTGGAGGTTCTGCAAGCCATGGTAGCACATTTTGGACACACAGGCTGCTCACAGTAGCACAAGCAACATGCAATATTGTTGTCATGGTGTAAAGGGGCTCCTGGTTCCACAACCAAGTTAATGTAATGCTGAGTTGTTCCTGAAATGAGGACCAGAGGGGTCTGCCTACTGTACATTATGCCTTGCATAATGTGGTGTGACATAATGTTTGGTAGTATGACCGGTATGACGCTTCCTTATGAAGGCCTCTTCATGGTGTTGCTAGATGGTCTCTGGACCAATCTCTGTTTATCATTGTGTCCAAGACGAAAGTTGCTGTCATCATTAAATAGGATGAACCTCTATTCCAGCTTCCATTATCATTATGGAGGCTGGAATAGAGAAAGACTCTACCTATGTGACTGTATGACGTACATGATGCATATGAAAATTTATCTTAAATGGGCTCTATCATTAAATTTTTGCTATTTTAGATAAACATATACCTGAATAGCCTTGAAAAAGGCTATTTAGGTCCTGCTAATCGTTTGTTAAAAGACCCCCCGTTTTAATGAATCAATGTTAAAACGTATATGTAAATGAGCCCTACCGTGCACTGTGGGCATTCCATGCACCCCTCCCTCCACCCCTCCCCTCGTACTTTGTTCACACCCTCCTCTCGATTTTTCCCTGTAAGACCTCTTCCTGCTTTCAATTTACCACCTCCAACTATCTTTATTCCCGGCGGTTTAGATCGAAATCTCGTGCTTGCACAGTAGTGCTAATGCGCTACTGCGCATGCTCCAGTGCCATATTTGTGTGGAGAACGGCGCGACCGTACTGTGCATGCGCAGCACGCTCGCGTCGTTCTCAGGGGAACTGAGCATACTGAGCATGCTCAGTAGCTCAGTTCCTCTGTATGTATACCCAGAAGTGAAGCTATTATGGCTTCACAGGGAGTACATAGGCCATGTAAATGAAAGTATCAGCAGGCTTCTGCTACTACAAAACTCTGCTTAGTTTTTTAGTCAAACAATTCCAAAACACAGTAGAGTAGTTAATTTTGGTTTGGGGGCGTGGAAGCAGTTTATTTTGGTCAGCAGTGTTTTTTTGTTTTTTTTTTGCTGGGTGCCGCCCCCCTCCAAAAAAAATAAAAAAATAATAAAATAAAATAAAAAAATAAAAAAAAAGTTGAAGGCAGTGAATAGAAAGCAGGAGAAGGTCTTACAGAAAAGAACCAAGAGAGGAGGGCGTGAACAAAGTATGACGTGGAGGGGTGCACGGAACGCCCACAGTGCACGGTAGGACTCATTTTCATATATGTTTTAACGTTAATTCATTAAAACGGGGGGGGGGGGTCTTTTAACAAACGATTAGCAGAACCTGAATAGCCTTTTTAAAGGCTATTCAGGCATATGTTTATCTACAATAGCAAAAATTAAATGATGGAGTTCCTTTAACTAGTCAAGGAGGAGGGGAAGCAGTTTCACTTAGTTATGCAGTCATATTGCTAAATCTTGCTCGGATAGCTAGAGAATCAGGCTAAAATTTTAGAATGAAAGACATGTATCTGTACAGGGTGTAATTTAGAACGATGACTGCATGGCTAGATGAAGCTGCTCACCCCACCAGTTACAATACATGTTAATATGTTGATATAAGGATTTATAAGCTTATAACTCAATTTTGCAACAGAAAACTTAGTGACAGGCACCAAAGTAAAGGTTAGAGATAGGCAAACCTCAAAAAATTTGTTTTGATGAATAATTATGAGGTTCAACCCTTCAGTTTGTTTCATATCAAACTTGTGCCGCGTCAGGTCTCCCTGTCTACCTGTGTCCTCATCCAGCCTCCAGTTAATGTCACACAACCCACGGTCTCAGCAATCACGTAAGGCGCATCTGTGACATAACTCTAAGACAGCATTGTCACGTTGGTGTGCCACACATGACCACTAAGGCCCAATCACAAGCCTCAAACCTAAGAGTATAATTGGGGTATCATACCCCAAAAGTTTTGTGTTTGGGCAAACCCAAAACTTTTGGAAATTTCAGGCCCCCCCATCTCTGCTCCCAGCCTCAGACCCCCTCCCCCCCATCTCTGCTCCCAGCCTCAGGCCCCCCCCAATCTCTGCTCCCAGCCTCAGGCCCCCCCCCATCTCTGCTCCCAGCCTCAGCCCCCCCCCCATCTCTGCTCCTAGCCTCAGGCTCCCCCATCTCTGCTCCCAGCCTCAGGCCCCTTCCCCACATCGTCCCGAGTGTAGTTGGACTTACGTTGTCACACTCCACCGCTGCTCTCTCCGCTCGCTTGCTGTTCATCAGAGTCGGGCGGCTGGCTGCGTGCGGCGTATAGGAGGAAGAGCGAGGGCATCAGGTTGCTATGACAGCCGGAACCTTGCTCTGCCTCCCTGGCCTGTCAGGCATGCGCTTGTATTGCAGCCTAGGCAGATAGACTGCAATCCAGGCACCGGTAGCATAGAGTGCATTGCCGAATACCGGCGCCTGTATTGCAGGGAACCTGCCATGCGCAGCCAGCCGCACCTTTGTGCAGCGAGCGAGCGGAGAGCGCGTCGAGGGAGCGTGGCAAGGTGAGTTGAACTACACTGGGGCCAATGAAGCTGGGGAATGTGGTTGCCCCCCCCCACAGGACACCCCCTCCCCCTCGGGACACCCCAACCCCCTGTACCCGCTGCACTTACCTGTAGTATGTCGGGTGCAGCAGCCTACTCCGTCCGAGAGCTGTGTAGGTGGGCTGGGACAGCTGTGGCGCCGGGACCATGTGGGCTGCCACCATCTTCCTTAGTGTTTCCCTGCTGAATCGGCACGTCCACATTCAGGGCCTATATGGTGCCGTAGCCCTGGCTCCAGAGCCCGCCCACAGCCTGCCATGCACCAATAGGAGGTGCTTGCACAGACCAGAGCTGGCAGAATGCCAGCTTCTACAACCGAGCCCGGAGGATTGTTTGGAGGGTCACGGCGGCGATTTGGGGTGAGTGACCCAAATTTAAAGTAGCCTACTACCTTTTCCTGGCAAATATGTGTGTGTGTGTGTGTGTGTGTGTGTGTGTGTGTGTGTGTGTGTGTGTGTGTGTGTGTGTGTGAAATTTCCCCAAAATCCATTCAGCCGTTTGGCTGTGATTGAGGAATAAACATCCAAACACACAAACCCACAAACATCCAAACTCACAAACTTTCACCTTTATAATATTAATAGGATAAAGTCTATGGGGTCTGTGTGGTTTCTTAGCTGACTGCTTTTTAAAGCGTTTGGTCTTCCATTCGGGGGCGGGGGGGGGGGGGGGGAGGGGGTCCCCAAACGAACTCCCCGAACAGAATACCATTGCAGATGTAAACCAGGCCTAAGTCATACAGAAAACAATTACTTCAAGTTACTGCTGCTAAACATGGTTCTAAAAGTTATTGGTTCATGGGGTGTACTTAGTTTCTCACATGTGGCTTTTCCATTTCAGCTTCATTTTTATTAAATAAACAAAGATACAATGAAATCCATTGTGTAATATTATTCATCTGAGCTTGTATTCACCTAATTCTAAGACCTTCTAAGGACCAGATGTTTTTTGGGTTTTTTTATGTTCTGCTCTGTAAAATCATAGGATTCAAAGAGGGTGTATTGTGTTTTTCTCATGGCTGTGTCTTATTCATATATTTATTATGGAAACATTCATGTGTCAGAAATGATTCTTTGCAATAAATCAATCTGTCATGTCTTGCAAATTTTGGGGTCCCCACCCATTCTACAAATTCCGTTTTAAACAGGTAGTTATATTTTAGGAGTGTTTTGAATTGTGTATATGAATGCAGAAATACAGGTAAAACTTGATAGATGGTGTTTATAAGGTAGATGTATTTTATGTGTTCAGGGCAAGGACTTACGAAAGACTCTGGCCTCATTCACATTATGTTCAAAAACCTAATTGCCTGCATTGGCCATTTCAGTTTGTCAGGGCTTTGGACCCAGCATGTATGCATACATCACAGCCGTCCCAGATTTACCGGGACAGTCCTGGATTCTAGGTCTGGAGGACGCAGATGAGTTAAATACAATAATGAAGCAGGACCCGTCCACAGACAGCTCCTGCTTCACTGCTCTGTGTGAAGCACATCTCTGTGTGCTTCAGCCCCGGGAGCTGTAGGCCTGATGTGATGATGTCACTCACATCGCACCTGCAGCTCCTTGAACTCTCCAGAGGGGGAGACCTCAGAAAGAGCAGCAGGGGAGCGAGGAGAGGTGAGTATCAATATTTTGATTATGTTAAAATTTAGGGGCAAATGGAGGGATAACATTAAGCTTTTGGCAGATAAAGGGGGACATTAAACTGGGAGCAGATGAAGGGGAGACATTTAACTGAGGGCATTTTGGTGTAGTTCTCTGGAGAACTAAGAATACTAAGCAGTACCAAGTATAGTACCGAGTACTAAGCAGTATGATCAGTTCTCCAGAGAACTACACCAAAATGGCCGCTTGGACATGCACAACGTCCAATTTGCATATTTTTATGCAATGTGTAGTTGGGATTCACTAGAATTCCATCCTCTTTTGACAAACCGTAAAACAACACATATTTTTCCGCGGCATTTCTGCCACATGGGGCCCCTGCAGATATAATACTGATGTCCAAGGATAGACCATTAATACTAGAAACTGCATAACCCCTTTAAGGACACTCAGGAAATCTAATATAATTTGAGTTATTACGCTGTGATGACTTATTGCTATTTATTTTGTCTAACTCATCCATATGCCAAAAATTCCATTCATAGAAAATCCTTCCAAAAAAGGGAAAATTGTACCACCTGATGTTTTGGTGCCAGGGGTCTGGTGTGAAACAGATACCATCTATCAAACCTGAAAAATTAATGAGACAACTGATCGTGTAAGTCAACTTTAGTATACACATTATTGGAATGATTAGGAATGTGATTCTAATGTCTGCTGTGTCTGATGACTTAACCCCTTAACGCGGACCTTTCATGTCCTCTGACATTGGTGGTATTATACATGGCTAGAAAGGTAACAGTCTGCTGAATTCAGTGCACTGTCAGCTTTGCTGATATGCACCCCAGAGAGATATCGGTGGTTTAGTAAGGACGGGCCTTACATATCAGTGTCTTCGCTGGGCTATAAGAAATGAACCCCCCACCCCTTGACAGTACTCTTCCATAGCCTTGTACTGAATTCAGCATGTTGTTAGCTTTCTAGTGGTACAAAATATCTCCAGTGTCAGAGAACATGAAAGGTCCTCCTTAATGAATAGCCTGTTTTGCCCATTAATGACAAAGCCATTTTTGTATTTTTCTATAAGCATACCAAAAGCCATAACTGCTTTTATTTTTATGTTAATGTAACTATAACTATATTAGAGCTTCATTTTTGCAGGACAAGGTTGTTGTGTTTCATGGTACTATTTTGGGGTATTTTTATCTCATTAATTACATTCTATTAACTCCTTAGACTTTTATCTTTCGTGTCATCTGAAAGCAACTGTCTATGCTATGAAGGTACGAGATGTGTAGCACCTGAAACAACGGATACTGGAAGCCTGTGCTAGCATTTCTTCTGCAGTGTTGCTTTCAGTGTCAAGACTGGGAGAAGAGGGTTGCATTGACAATCCAACAAAATGGGCAGCACTTTGAACACATTTTATAAGTGGTCAGAAATTTTTAAATAACTCATGAAAGAATAAAGGTATGTTAAAGCCAAGCACACCATTGAAATTCTCAACAACTTTGATGTGTCACATGACCCTCTTCTCTTTGAAAAAAACTAAAGTTGGATCCAAAATAGCCAATGGCCGCCTTGGTCACCACCCATCTTGAAAAGTTTTCCCCCTCCCATATGCTAAAGTGCCACAAACAGGAAGTTGATATCACCAGGTGTATCCATATAAATGGCCCACCCTGTATATAAACACTACCGTTCAAATGTTTGGGGTCACCCAATTCTGTGTTTTCCATGAAAACTCACACTGTTATTTATCAAATGAGTTGCAAAGTGAATAGAAAATATAGTCAAAACATTGAAAAGGTTAGAAATAATCATTTTTATTTGAAATAATAATTTTCTCCATCAAACTTTGCTTTCGTCAAAGAATGCTCCATTTGCAGCAATGACAGCATTGCTGAGGTAATCTGGAGAAATTTCCCCCCATGCTTCCAGAAGCCCCTCCCACAAATTGGATTGGCTTGATGGGCACTTTTTGCGTACCATACGGTCAAGCTGCTCCCACAACAGCTCAATGGAGTTGAGATCTGGTGACTGTTCTGGCCACTCCATTATAGATAGAATAACAGCTGCCTGCTTCTTCCCTAAATATTTCTTGAATAATTTGGACCTGTGCTTTGGTCATTGTCCTATTGTAGGATGAAATTGGCTCCAATTAAGCGCTGTCCACAGGGTATGGCATGGTGTTTTAAAATGGAGTCATAGCCTTCCCTATTCAAAATCCCTTTTATCTAGTACAAATCTCCCACTTCACCAGCACCAAAGCAACCCCAGACTATCACATGGTGTCAGGCACTCTTCCTGCATCTTTTCAGTTGTTCTGCGTCTCACAAATGTTCTTCTGTGTGATCCAATCACCTCAAACTTCGATTCGTCTGTCCATAACACTTTTATCCAATCTTCCTTTGTCCAATGTGTGTGTTCTTTTGCCGATATTAATCTTTTTCTTTTATTAGCCAGTCTGATATGGCTTTTTCTTTGTCACTCTGCCCTGAAGGCCAGCATCCCGGAGTCGCTTCTTCACTGTAGACGTTGTCACTGGCGTTTTGCGGATACTATTTAATGAAGCTGCCAGATGAGGACCTGTGAGACATCGATTTCTCAAACTAGAGACTCTAATGTACTTGTCTTGTTGCTCAGTTGTGCAGCGGGGCCTCCCACTTCTCTTTCTACTCTGGTTAGAGCCTGTTTGTGCTGTCCTCTGAAGGGAGTAGTACACACCGTTGTAGGAATTATTCAGCTTCTTGGCAATTTCTCGCATGGAATAGCCTTCATTTCTAAGAACAAGAACAGACTGTTTAATTTCACATTAAAGTTCTCTTTTTCTGGCCATTTTGAGAGTTTAATTGAACCAACAAATATTGATGCAGATTCTCAACTAGCTCAAAGGAAAGTCAGTTTAATAGCTTCTCTAACCAGAAAAACTATTTTCAGCTGCGCTAACATACTTGCACAAGGGTTTTCTAAACATCCATTCCCTTCATACACAGTTAGCAAACACAATGTACTATTAGAACACTGGAGTGATGGTTGCTGGAAATGGACCTCTATACACCTATGTAGATATTGCATTAAAAACCAGAATAGTCATTTACCACATTAAAAAATATATAAAGTGTATTTCTGATTCATTTAATGTTATCTTCATTGAAAAAAACCTGTGTTTTCTTTTCAAAAATAAGGAAATTTCTAAGTGACCCTAAACTTTTCAAGGGTAGTATATGTAAAGATGTCAAGATCTTGTTCTTATATACTACAAATTACAACCTGTTCTCACATTCCCTAATACCTCAGTGTGTTATTTTATTGATTCCAAAGCAAAAGGTCACTGGCTCAAATCTCTAGAATCTGCCATGAAGAAGATTTCCTAAGAAAAACAGCACTCGAGTACCATGGGTATGAAAAGGACAACATAGCGTTCCAGCATGATAACGACCCGAAGCATACATTAAGATTAGCGAAGAAATGGTTCAATGACAATGAAGTAGAGGTGCTAGATTCGTCCCCAGACCTCAAACCAATCAAACATTTTGTTAGGATAGCAGATGTAGTTCTGAGCCAATAGTGAGAACCAGCACTAGACACACTGATTAAAATGGTTAATACAGCGCTGAGTGTCCAGCATCCCCTGTGCTGCACCACCCCACAGTGGTGTTCACCCGAGCCCCAGAAGTCGGGAATGAACTTGGCGGCAGGCAGAGTGGTACAGGTCAGGAAATGCACAGACACACAGCGCACCAAAAATCACAGGAGAACCAGAAACTGGGAACTCTTACCAGCAGATCTTAAGGGTGCGGTGCAGGTCCAAGAAACCAGAAAGCAGTGCGTGGTGGTCAGCAGGTGGCAGCAGAGGACCAAAGCATACTTGTACAGTCCGAGTTGTCAATAAGAGGGCAGCACAGTACAGGGGGTAATCCAGAGGGAAAGTCAGGCAAGCAGAGTCAGTAACAGGAGGGGCAATGCAGTACAAAATCTGGTTCAGGAAGCAAAGGTCTAAAAGCAATCTGGGGTCACAAACAGGAGCAGGTACAGTATACAGATCAGGAGGCAAAAGGCAGTCAGAGGTCAAGGCAGGGGGTCAAAAACGAGGTAGTCAGATACAGGAGAGACAACGCTTACTAACAGGAACACTGAATAGCCAGTGCCAGTCAGGAGCAAGAGCCCATCCTCAAATAGGGGCCGGCCTGTTGTCAGGCTTGAAAAAGCCGATGGTCCCTGGTCCGACTCAGGAGGAGACCGTCAACCCCCACACATCACTGCAGAGATTCCGGACTGCCGCCTGAGACCTGGAAGCAGGGAACTCAGGAGCACAGAGAGGAGAGGGCAGGCAACCTCTGCACAGCGTTGCAGAGGTTCCAGCCCTACTCCTAACACATTTGTGGGTAGAGTTGAAGAAAAAGCAGTATGCACCAAAATCAGGAATGTATAGAAGAGAACAGGGATCAGATTTCGGTAGAGACTTGCTTGAATCTGATTAAAATAACATTTTAGGCACTGTGAAAGCCAAAGGTGGATTAACAAAATAATAAAAATTTAAATTTAGATTTTTAGGAGTAAAACAGTAACAATGCAGTTACATGATAAGAATCTGCATAACTAATCATATGCTAAATAGATACAAGTCAAATGTATGTATGAGATAGCCCAGATGATTGTTTATAAAATGCTGGTAGTCTCACATTTGATACTGTACTGGATGATGAGATATGGAACCTGGAGGTCAAATGTTCCAAACATTGTTGCCCTTTTGCTCATCAGGATAGTATGAGAAGGGGCTGCTATGGGACATTATCGTGTGTGGAGGGGAAACTATGGGACATTATACTGTGTGGAGGGATCATGATAGGGAATTATAGTGTGTGAAGGGGCCATTATGTGTGAGGGACAATGTGGGATATTATACTGTGTAATTGATACATTTTTATTGACTATCCTTGTCAAAGCACATACAGGTTACTAAATATATTAAATCTGAAAGGTGCATTCTAGGATTACAGTATTTGGCATCCCCACCAATCAGCTGTTTGAAGGAGATGCCTTAAGCCTTGTGCTCCAATTTTTTAAATAACTAAAGCTACCTTCTTCTATCTCCTGTACAAATAAATTAGAGACACACTTACGCAGCCCCTCTCTTTTCACATTTAGGTGGGGCATTATTCTAGGTGTAGATGCTAGAGGGAGGGCCTACATCTATGAGATATTTATGGTATATCCTATAGATATTGCCATGAATACAAGGATGGGAAAACCCCCTTAAGTGCTAGATCACACAGAGTTCTTTGGCAGCAGATTTTGATGCGGAATCCGCCTCTGCACGAGACTCCCTCCCGATTAGGCCCATTTATTCGGGCCTAATCCAGAGCGGAATGCTGCGATGGGACACCGGTCCACTGAATCGGCATTTCGTCGTGACTAGCCACGCGGTATATTCACACGCGGAATCCAATGCCCTAAGACTTTTAGAGCTTATTCACAGAATGAAGAAAAAGGCAGCGTGAAAGCAGTTTTGAAAAACAAACATTGGGTGATAACCATGGGATAACTATCTATTATCTATTGTTTTCTCATTTTGTAAAAGGTATTGTGTCTGCTATAGATCTTGTAACAATATAAGCTGTGATTGTAGCTTATGCATTTTTTCTTTGTCTTCCAGCACCTTAATATCTTGTCTGTCTTACTTGTTTTCCTCTTTTTAAAATTTCAGCGCTTCCTTTTTCATGCCTTTACAAAATTAAAACTCTTTGCTAATCTTGGTCTAGTCGGACTGTTTGCGGTAGGGCGGTGCCTTCACTGCTGGCCAGTGTGTATTTCTGATGTCAGTACCTACTGAAGCCCAGATGACAATTTAGATGTAAGATGGCTTGCATACATCATTCTTGGTAGTACAAAAACAGCATTCTTATCAGGGGCTTAGAAATGACAGTGAAGTAAACTCTGATGTACAAGAAGGGCTTGAACTAACCTTTAAGCAAAATAAGCATGTGCTTAGGCCATCAGAGGTAGGGGGCATCGCATTACCATGATGCATGATGGACCATGTGGTGCAAAACTGCATATGGTGAAGCTAAACCAAGAGCCACAAGAAGGATAAGACTATTACCCAGATGTATGTACAAGAATCAATAATTTGAATATATGAAAATGCATGGTTATATCTTAATTACATATAATATATATATATATATATATATATATATATATATATATATATATATATGTATATATATATATATCAAAATCTTCTAACCACAATATGACTGGGTGATTTTCCCTGGTTCATGACTGGAAGCAGTTTATTTTCCCCTACCTGTGTTTTTGAGGGCTATAACATTTTTCGTTAGGGTTAGTTGAATCAAATTTTGTGTCTCTTTTGGTGGTACATAGGGCTTTATTCTTATTTAATTGTTGCATTACATAGTAAAAATTTAGCTAGAATCACTGCACAAGCCTTTTTTTATGCAGGTCCTGCCGCTACTGAGCGCTGGTCATTGACATATAAATTACTAATCGCATCTATTCAAAGTCTCTCTCTATATATAGCTAAGGCCTCTGAGAAGGTCGGCATGATGTTAAAGGGAGCGCCCTCTATTGGTTTGCTTGACTGAGGCCCTGTCTTCCTAACTGCATCATGGGAGATAAACTTGCACATTTTCAGTGAGCGCCCTCTATCGGTGTGCATGCCTGAGGCACTGGCTTCCTAATTACATCATGGAAATCAGATTTGCATATTCTTCCCATGTTCCTTTGCACAGTGGAGCGCTCATGGCTTAATAAGACTCCATACACCTAAATGGTGGTCTCTCCCTATGGAGTGACGATATCCCCTCAACCCTGTCTAAGCCTCTCACCTATGCCAGGTCAGTCCTCTCTGCGCCAAGCTGACGAGATGCAATAACATTGAAATAGCTGTCCTTGGCTGAGAGACTACCTGGTAAAATCCCAACATCATTGCAAACAAAGGCCTCTGAGAAGGTCGGCATGATGTTAAAGGGAGCGCCCTCTATCGGTTTGCTTGACTGAGGCCCTGTCTTCCTAACTGCATCATGGAAGATAAACATTCTCAGTGAGCGCCCTCTATTGGTGTGCATGCCTGAGGCACTGGCTTCCTAATTACATCATGGAAGTCAGATTTGCATATTCTTCCCATATATATATATATATATATATATATATATATATATATATATATATATATATAGTTAGCTAGAATCAGTATAGCCTTTCTTTTGTCTTTTCTAATTGTAGGTAAAATCAGTTGATGCCAATTCCTGTTGGAAAATGAAAAAGGTAAGATGCTTCTGTTGTTGTCTAATGGCCATGAGTGGTATGACACATGGAATGCGACACTTGTAGCCCATGTCCTGGATACATCTGTGTGTGGTGGCTCTTGAACAATTGACTCCAGCAGCAGTCCACTCCTTATGAATCTCCACAAAATTTTTGAATGGCCTTTTCTTATCAATCCTATCAAGGCTGCGATTATCCCGGTTGCTTGTACACCTTTTTCTACCACACTTTTTCCTTGCACTGAACTTTCCATTAATATGCTTTGATACAGCACTTTGTGTACAGCCAGCTTCTTTAGCAATGACCATTTATGGCTTACCCTCCTTTTGGAGTGTATCAATGACTGCCTTCTGGACATCTGTCAAGTCAGCAGTCTTCCCCATGATTGTGTCGCTTACTGAACCAGACTAAGGGACCTTTTTAAACACTTAGGAATCCTTTGCAGCTGTTTTGGTTTAATTATTAGAGATGAGCGAGTACTGTTCGGATCAGCCGATCCGAACAGCACGCTCGCATAGAAATGAATGGACATAGCCGGCACGCGGGGGGTTAAGCGGCCGGCCGCCGTCAAAGCGGAAGTACCAGGTGCATCCATTCATTTCTATGGAGCGTGCTGTTCGGATCGGCTGATCCGAACAGTACTCGCTCATCTCTACTAATTATTCAAATTTTCTGAGATAATGACTTTTGGGTTTTCCTTGGTTGTAAGCCATAATCATCAACATTAATAAAATTAAACACTTGAAAAAGTTCTCTCTGTTTCTAATGACTCAATAGAATATATGGGTTTCACTTTTTCAATTGAATTACTAAAAAAAATAACTTTTTGATGATATTCTAATTTTTTGAGATGCACTTGTAGAATCAGTTGCTAAATACATAGCTAGAAGTCTCTTTATATATAGTTTAATTTTAGGACCTTTTTTCTTTATTTTATACTAGCTGGTACCCGCGACTTCGTCTGCGGTGATTGTAAAAGTGGGTATATACAGACGCGGGTAAGGTTTTCGTACTGTGTATAAGGTATGGGATATGAAATGTAACTTTGTATCTTGTTTTTGCTGTAATTGCGAGAATACGTGAGACTTTTGTGTTGAAGTTAATTTGTATTTGAGCTGCTATACGGTGTTGTGAGAAACTGTACATAGTGTCTTTGGGACAGAGGTATTTGAAGTTAAGATACCTCGATATACGACATTGTATGATTTGTTATTTTCTGCCAGTAGTGTGTTGACCTTTTTTTGTTTTTAAAAGTTGCCATATTTTGACAGCAGTCACTTTTTTATTTGTCTGTGTCGGCGGATGTCTTTTTTTGCGGGGCCAGGTGTAGTTTTTAGTTGTTGCATTTTCGGGAAATGCTATTGGATTGATCACTTTTGATTGATATTTGTATGATAATGAAAATAGTGAAAAAACAGTGGTTTTGGACTTTTCAGTATGTTTGCCGCTACGGCGTTAAGCGTCCAGGCAAAATATTTGTATAGCTTTTTAGAGCGGGCAATTTCGGACACAGGGATACCTAACATGTATCTGTTTCACAGTATTTAACTACTTTTATATGTGTTCTAGGGAAATGGGGGGACTTGAATTTGTAATATTTTTTTTTTTTTTCCTTTTTTTTTGTTTTTGTTTTTGCATTTTTAGACCGCCTAGGAGTATTGACATGGGTGGGCGGTGTCGCAGATTGTCAGAGCGGTGGGGGTCGGCAAACATGGCTGCTTCGGAGTGTTAAAGAGAGCATCCTGGAGTATCGTTAAGGTGAGGGGAAAAGTGGTAAAGTATATGTATATGTGATTGTGTGGGGTTAGGGGCTAGGCTGTAGAGGGCAATATGAATTTTGGGGCTTGCTATGGTCCAAAGTGTGTGAGATTGCAGAGATGGTGCTGTGAGTTTGGGTTTTGTGGGGGTCCTGGCACAAACGTATGTGTGCTATTGTGACGAAAAGTAGCCTATTGCGCAATCGGGTGTATTAACTATGTTTGTGGAAACTTTCAGCCAAATCGGTCGAGCGGGTTTTGCGTGATTGAGGAACAAACATCCAAACATCCAAACACACAAATCCACAAACTCACAAACTCTATAATATTAATATTTTATACCATATACATGTGACCAAGTATAAAGACAATAGGGATGTCCTTGTACTGACCACAATACATGGCATCGGCAGCACTCATGTCCCTCTACGTGGTACCAGTACATTTTCCCCAAGCCAGACCGCATCCTGGCATACAATGTGTATATGGGACTTTCTCAGTAAAGTTCCACAAACTACAAAGAAAAGGAAGACCCAAGAAAGTGTTCACTATGAAAAATTCCTTGAGGGGTCTAGTTTTCAAAATGGTGGTCACATTTTTGGAGGGTTTCAACTGTTTAGGTACTTCAGGGGCACGTCTGTCATGGTAACTAAAACCTATTACAGCAAAATCTGCCCTCCAAATTTTGTCCTGTCTCACTGTGTGTTCTGTCTGAAAGTGCTTGGCTATGAGGACCTCCCCCCCCCCCCACCGACTGTAATCTAACATGTCAGAGAGGGCATCCCTCACCGCTCAGTGTCATAGCTGGGTAGTAAGAAACGCCCCCTCTGATAGTAAAAGGCTATGGAAGGGTATAGTTGGGGGGAGGGGGGGTGTTCCTCACAGCCCAGCAATGACGCAAAGCTGTAAGGCCCGTCCTTCTGACAGTGGGGAGGTATCAATGCCATAATTAATGGCACTGATATTTCAGGCACCAGGGCATATACTGGAAAAGCCAACAGTGCGCTGAGTTTAGCACACTTGTTATTTCCTCTGCCCCCTAATCAAATCCACTATTCAGTCACACCATGAACCTATGCAGCTATGCACTGTCGAATCACATTTTTTGGGCGGAAACCCGGCGAACCCCATTGTAGTCTATTGCTTTAATCCATTGATAATCTCTACCTATAGATAATAATTTTTTTAAGGGATAGGGTATCCGTTATTTGGGATCCCCAAGTGGATCCAAAGAATGGTAACCCCAACACAGGTGTGAACCTAGCATAACATTAAGTGAGAGGCAGAAACGGCTCTCAATACAGAAACAAGGGGCTGGTCACTGCCATTAACCTATAGTCAGCCTAGCTGTTAGGATGCTTTTTTCTCCACGGGGGTCTTTTGTATTGATATACCCTCTAAGTGTATGTTCATACTGAGTTTTTTTGTCAGCGGAAAAAAAATCTGCTTCAGGAATTAGGAAACTTTTTTGACGTGTTTTTTAATTTACATGAGGCATTTTTTGGAGCATTTATTGAGGCGTTTTTAGTGTTTTTTTCTCCAGTGCAGTGTATAGACCTGGAAACTTCTCTTTGAAAAATGCTAGCGTTTTTTTGACACGGTTTTTGCAAAAAAACGCGTCAAAAACCACGAAAAAAAAAAGTCCCTTTGACTTCAATGAGTTTTTTCAGGCGGAATTCAGGCGCTAGTAGAAAAAAGCATTGAAATGAATGGGAGGCGTTTTTGCAGGTGGATTATGAGGAGGATTCCGAGTCAAAATCCGCTGACAAAAAAACTCAGTGTGAACAGTCCCTAACCCTTTCACCACTGTGACTGGTTTTTCTGTGGAGATTCTTTTTGATATTTTGATCAATCAGACATCTTATAGTCAGGTCCCCTGATGATAGGTGCCGATGTACAATGAAACGCGCAGGAACTATTTAGGGATATCATTTTCTGAGGATACAGTTTGGTACTGCCCTTGTAAGGGTGGGAGCTTTTCGAGTATGAGGGACAGAGCCCTAGGGATATCTATAGGGACTTATCTATAGGGACTATCCGATGGGCTCCAGGTACCTGAATATATTTACTGCCTGAAACACTGATTTGGTAAGATCGAACCTTTATCTTTCTATTGTGGTGGTCATGTATATACCTTTTTTGTGTCTAGGGTAATTAGTTGTGTATATTAACCCCCTGCATCCATACTTTTTGGCAATATATGTTGCTATGTTTTACATTTTTGGGGTAATTATTAAAAGCTATGTTTTATAGCATTTCATCCAGGGTCGGACTGGGGTGTCTAGGGCCCACCAGTGGAATTGTTTCTAGGGGCCCACCATCAGGACCCCTGCAGACCAACGATACCGAGACAGGGCGGTTAAAGGTAATAACATGTCGGGAGCCATGCAGCTCACCTGCCATACAATGTGCAACAACATACTACCTAAACCCACTGCTACGCACTGTATGGAAAGTGATCAGCATGGCTCCTAGAAATGTTACCATTACCTGTAGCCACGCTGTCCTGGAAGAGCTGATCTGCAGAGGTCCTGGCTGTTGTATCATCGCAGATGTAATATTGATGGCCTATCCTAAGGACAGACCATCAATATTATAAAGTTGGATAAATCCTTTAAAGATTTGTCCAGGAATTGGAGCAACTCATGTGCTGGGAGGGAGGTGTAAAATAAAAAATAAATCAATAAAAAGCGCCTTCACCTGTCCCCATTGCTCCATTGTCTGCCGCCAGTGTCCATTTAGTCTCATGCCGCCGCCTCCTTGCTGGGAGTCCTGCACCTCATGTGACCACTGAAACCAATTAGATACAGGATTTCCAGAAATAAGACCATGAGACTGAACAGACACAGGCAGGAGGATAATGGGGCGCTGGGGACAAAAGCTCAATGAAAAACACTGCGTCTCTCTGTTGCACCTAATCCTTAAAGAGGACCTTTCACCATTTGGGGCACAGGCGGATTAATACACCGCTAGAAAGCCGACAGTGCACTCAATTCAGCTTTCCCATTCTGTGCCACCGGTGAAGAGCTATCGGTGCCATTACCGTAGCTATTCAGTGTCAGAAGGGCGTTTCTGACAGTCAGGAACGCCCCTTCCTCACAGTAGCATCTATTGCGCTGTACTCTGAGAGGGGGCTTTCCTTACCGCCCAGCCATGAAGCTGAGCGGTGAGGAATGCCCCCCCCCCCCCAGTACTTGTCTATCGACGAGCACCGCAAGGGAAGGCGGGACATGGGCACAGGCAGACGTAAGGGCGGGGAAAGGCGCATGGGTGCGGAAGCGCATGTATGGGGGGGGGGGAGAGCGCTGGTGCGTGGGGGGCAAGCCGTAAATAGGGAGGGGGTCCGATGGCGTAAGGAGTGCGGTGGATCATAGCCACCATGAGTTCGCTACATATAAGCGGCTCACTCATATACATTATTATAGCATATATACACATTCATATATAAGCAATATATACACATATATGAATACTATATATACTTACCTATATACATACACTCACACATTATCATAACATACTGTGTATACACACACATACCTGTATACAAACATAGTCCTCACACAGTATACAAGACACATGCTTTAACCCTTAAGTACTATCATGGTGTCTATCATAATGATATGTGTATGGTAGCGGTGTATGATAGACACCATGATAGGACTTAAGGGTTAAACAAATGTACACATATACATATTAAACATTACATTTTACCAAAAAATGGAAAAAAAAATATACTCACATTTGTGAAGTAGAAAGGTGATGATCTGATCGTAGCAGCAGCAGCAGACTTCTCTCTGTCCCCTCACAGTACGATGTGAGCGATGACTCACTGCTGGGAGGGGGAGGGGGAATTCCGGGCAGAGAGTTCTACATAGGAAGGTAGCAATAGCTACTGCAGCTGCTGTCCCGGAGTCTTCAGTTCTCCCTGGCAGGAGGCCCCTCGGTGTAAGTGTCGGGGCCCTGGGAAACTGCCTGCAGCCGGGCATCTTTAACCATTACAGTGCTGCTGGCAGCCGGGGCCCCGAGCTTACAGATCCGGCCCCTGCCACTATCAAGTGCTCAGTTTGCCAGTGCAAATGCATTGGTTCAGGGGCCCGACCCGGCCACTGAAAATCCCGATCGGGCCCCTGACCAATGCTTCTGCATTGGGGAAATGAGCACTACGGTAATAGTCAAGGCTGGGGCCCACCGGGGGATCCCCCGGCACCCCGGCGGGCCAGTCCGACCCTGATTTCATCAGTGCTTTGCTAATCTGATATTTTCTGATGTTAGTGGGCATCCTTTTCTACACCTATGAAGGAGTTCTATCTGTAGCCCGAGTTGCTGGTTGTTAATAAAATATATTACAAAATGACACAAAAGTTTACTTACACTTTAAATGCTTTTGAAACATTTGCCAGCTATGAAGCAAAAAGAGAGAGGACTCTGCCCTGTTTACAATTACAGTGGATGGGGCTGTGTATGGCAGTCAGTTCGTAAAATGTGCTGATATTATGACATTATTCTAAAGTTTCTTTTGACATTGAGGAAAATCTTCGAAAGCCTTGCTCATACAATGTTTTGTAACTACTTATCAGAGGGACTGCTATGCAGTTATCAATGAGGTAGGAGGTGCTCAGTAATCCTCAGACCATTGCTCAGTTTATGGGAGTGGGATTGACTTTGATCTCCTCCTCATGTACAGCCTTTCCACAGTAAGGCACAGACTAAAGAAAAGGCTGAACTTTTTACATCTGCTTAGTTTTCTCAGTAGAAGACGGAGTGATCACATAAATACAAGTCAGAGAGCACACAAGGGAGTCAGCAGAGGTGTTATTTAAAGGAGAACATTCTTCTGCTCACTGAGTCCTCTCTGTAGAGACACAGCAAGAAAGCAGCTTTGCTGGTTGACTTGGTTATTATGGAGTGCAAGCAAGGTATGTGTTAACCATTTGCTTTTGTTTTTTCTTGCAGAAATGATGCATTTTATCTCTCCTATATTTTTTTTCAAATGTGAGACACAGAAGGATATGGAGCATATTAATGTGTGGTAATAAGCTGATGAATTTTGACCTCTTTATCCCTTTATCCTTTTCATAATACAAAAGTTAATTATTTATTCATAATTCTTAATTGTTATCTTAAGTAATTTATAGCATACAATTGGATTTAGCTTACTTTTAATAGTTAATCAATTTTTTTCTGGTTTATTAACCCTTTGTAGCTAGCACACTTTTTACTCATTTAGTATGTGGATAAATTGACAAGTGGCCTCCATGGAAAATCATATGTCACATGCATCACAAATATGAATTAATGGGCAATGGTAGTGTAAAAGGAGGAACAAAGTTATAAACTCTTTTTATACTGTTATTCTTATTAAAATACATTCAGACCTGCCAGAAGATATCATTGCTGGGGCCCCTCTAGCTGTTAGCCTGAGGTCTCTGAACCTCCAATATATGTTGACAGGGTTGCCATTGAAATGAAAGGCATTGTAATGCATTTAACTGAAAGAACATAGTAGGCCTATTCATTGTAATGATCAAGGGGTTTCCAGCTTTCACACAAATACCAGCGATATTTTCCAACCTATCCAAATGAGGTGAACTATTTTGTCATTTGATTCTATAAATGATGTTTAATTTTTTCTTCTAGATGGTTTTCCAGTAATAAGTACAAAATTATTTAGTATTTTCATTTGGGATTTAGCAGAAAGCTAGTTTTTTTTTTTTTTTTTTACCAAAGATCAACATTTTGCTTATCTTCCATAGTGTTTTTAAAAGTTATCTGAGAATGTTATTCCCGATATTACATTACTTTTTTTTTTTATTGTTTTAGGATTTATAAGGAATCTATGGAATGCAGTAAACTGACAGATTTACAGATTTTTTTTAAAAAAATTAAATAGATTATATAAACTTTGTTGTGTGGGGTACATCAATCTAAAGAGAAAAGCAAACAATTTGTTTAAGTCTAAAAAAATTATATACTGTATATACTCGAGTATAAGCTGACCTGAATATAAGCCGAGGCTCCTAATTTTACCACAAAGGACTGGGAAAACTTATTGACTCGAGTATAAGCCGAGGGGGGGGGGGGGGGGGGAATGCAGCAGCTACTGGAAAATTTCAAAAATGAAAATGGTCAGAGTTTTTGGGTGCAGGAGATGCTGGGTGCTGGGAAAGGGGAGGGGGTGTTTTGGTTGTCTGTCTGTCCCTTCCCTGAGCTTGAGGACTGTTTCCCCCCCCCCCCCACTAGGAATTCAGTCTGGTTGAATATAGGGTATCTGCAGTGCTCCTGTTAACCCCTTCCCAATGGAATAAGAGCACTGCAAATACCCTATATTCAGTAGACTGGGCACTTTCAGACACAGGGATACCTAATGTGTATGTGTTTCCCAGTAATTTGCTACTTTTATATGTATTCTAGGGAAAGGAGGGATTTAGAACCTCTATTTATTTTATTTTTTTAATATATTTTTTTAAAACTTCTTTTTCCCCCCACTATTTTATGGGAGATTCTATACATTACTTTTGTGGCTGGTCATAGACCCCCCCAAAAAAAAAAATAAAAATAAATAAATAAAAAAATAATAATAATTTTTTTTTGCTTGACTCGAGTATAAACCGAGGGGGCTTTTTCAGCACAAAAACACATTCTTTAGTATAGCATAAACAATGGTAAGGCATATATAGTGAGTGGGGGTGCAGGCAAGAAGAGCTCTCCAACCCATAAAGCAGAAGATAATAATTCTGAACACACATTCAGAGTGAAAAAATGGCAAAAATTTTATTTGTGATTTCAACAATAATACAGAAGTTGACTTCTGTATTTTTGTGTGGCAGATTTATTATCTTCTATAATCATTCCTAAGGCCGTGGTACAGAAACCTGCAGACCCCGTAGATTGTAATGGGGTCTCTGTGGTTTTTCATGAGGAGAGGGGAACAGAATGGCCCGAATGCAGATGTGAACCGGGCCTGAGACCTTATTTTTGGGTCACATGCTATCTGTGGGTGATCCATTTTTTATGTGAGAAATGGATCAATTTTTTTAACCGCTTTAGTAATGGTTGAAGACCAGATGCATTTTCAGGTTTTTGCATATGTGCAGAGAGGGACTGCCTGGACGTTTGTAGTCTATGGGTAGTCTGTAAGAGGTTAACATACTTTTCTGTGTCTGTAGGTCCATGATGGCATCCATGTTCTGCCCACAATTTTCACAGACCCTTAGACTTTGGTGGTGCTCTCTGGTCTGCAAATGAACCAAAATTCATCATGTCTCTGTTCTTTTTCTACAGACGAATATTCATGGATGTCTGCATGCGATATTAAAATAAATGCATGCGGCCAGTGATTATCATGGACATAACACTTCTGCAAAATTCAGATGTGTGAATAAGGCTTAATAACTTGAATTCGGCAAAAAATCTAAGGGAAGGGGCTACAAATCAGATAAAAGTTCTGTAATTCAGATTCTCTTTGACAAAATGTAACAAACTGTCAATCTGTATATTGCAGTCTTTGCATTGGCCACTAGATGACAGATCATTGAGTATTTCTTTCCACCATAAGAATTATATGCCTTTATATAGTATAGTATTGTACATATAATTGCTAGTAATTTGATAATAAAGCGTACAAACATTATTCAATTAATGCAATATATTGAGAAGAAAGAGGAAAATTTGTCTGACATATTTGCATGAAAGAGCCTTCTTCTGGCAGTAAGACAGAAATGTTGACCCGATGTGTTTGGTGGCATATGTATTTCCACTATTACAGCCATAAACCTTTCTAATTTGCTTTGCATTTATTGCCATTTACAGTAAATGCTGTTTCCCTCTTTTAAAGCTTTTTCTTATTACAATGGTCTGATTTTTTTTGTTGTTGCTTATTTCTGTTATCAATTATTGTTGTAATTTGTGTATTTATGGCATATTTCCTATTGACAGTCCAGTTTTTCATTCCACTTTAATTCTTTTAAGCAATAATTTTTGTGTTATATATTTATGAGTATGCTGATTTTATAAAGGCATCATCACTTCCAATGGGTATTATGGGTGGGCATTTGTATAGCGATATTGCTGAATTTTACTCTTTTAGTTTTGTTAATGAATTGTAAAATTCTAATGTTCTTTTTTTCCAGATACAAAGAAGAAGTTGCTTCTTATAGATGTGGACTGTGGCACTGATGATGCCCAGGCCATTATGATGGCAATTGCGGCTCCGAATGTTGAAATTTTAGGAATCACATGTGTTGGCGGCAACACTCAATTGGACAATGTCTGCAAAAATGTACTGAGGGTCCTTAAATTGTGTGATCGCTTAGATGTAAGTAATAGTCACAATGTTATAATTTTTGTTTATGTCAAGCTATAGAGTTTTATATTGATATAAAGTATATAACTGCTTTACTTTAAAGGGGCTTTTCAGTTCATGTTGATGACCTACTTCTTGAATAGGTCATCAATATCAGATTGCCAGTGGTCTGAAGTCCGGCACTGCTGCTAATCACCAGTCTGAAATGCTCAGGCAAGTACTGCTTCCCTTTCACACACTAGTGATATCACAATGCCTGTCTGCAGCTCAGTCTCATTCAAATCAATAGGACTGGGCCAAGCACAGTTAATATACAGCTCTGTGCTTGGTGAGCAGTGAAGATATTTATGTAATAGCCTAAGGGTAGGTAATAAATATCAGAGTCACAGAAAATCCCTTTGAGGCTAAGGCCCCACATAGAGGGCCACAACAAATCTACTGACATTCCTGCATTAGTCCATAGATGACAGATTATTGGATATCTTCTTTCATCTTCCTTTTAGTTTCAAAGGTAGTTTTTAAATTATACATTCCAAACAGAATACTGAACAGTCATAATACCAGTGTAAAAATGCAAAGCAATGCAATCATAAAGAAAGGAAACCTATACAAGTACAATGGTGTGAAAAGGTATAAAAACTAAGAACTAATATAAGGGGAATGGAGCAGTGGCAAGTAGCGGCATAATATAAAGATTGAGGATGAGTGGAGAGGGATCCATCCAATACTGTTGCTCAATCACAACTGAAGACAGTATGGCAGGCCTGGGATATCGGATCTATTAATCAAAAGTTTCCAAACTTTATCAAAGAGTGGGCAAGTATCAGAGATGGTGGCATTCATTTTTTTTCATGACGCATTATAGTATTAACTCGCCAAATAATATCTGGTAGTGAAAGCGATGGTTTCCTCCAGTTAAAGTCGATGTGGATACATGCAGCCATCAGAATGTATTGGATTAGTTTATATTGGGCATATTTGAGATTAGCAAGTAAAAGACTTAAGGAGAAAGGTTGGGGTTGACAATGGGAATGACTATCCAAAAAGCCATTGTGCTAATCTGTGAATAGCCACCCAGAAGCGATGTATATGAAGGCAGGACCATAAAATATGGTAAGTAGTGGCTAAGGCATTACTACCCCTAAAACAAAGAGGTGAGACTGAAGGTTAAAAGCTATGTAATCAATGGGAGACCATATAATTTATATGAAGGACCTTTAAAGAAGGTTCCATTACGGTAACCTGCCAACTACCTTTGCTATTGGATATGCAGCAGTCAATCCATTGAGCTGTACTCAAGGTGGAATCAAAGTCTAGTTCCCAGGACACCATAAAGTCCAGCTTAGTAACAGTGGGGAGGGACTTTCAGTAATCTCTGTATAACAGAGAACCCCTATCTGCTGTTCTAAATGAACATAGTTTCTAAAAATTGATGGAAGAGATTTCTGAGTTGAGTGGGGTGAGGGAATGGAGGAAATGAAAGACCTGTGTAGTCCTAAAAGCCTCTGATGGAGGCAAGGAGTAGGTACTGACAAAATATCCTTTGGTAAAGACCCACCGGTCAAAGGGAAGTCGTGAAGTGATGAAATTGAACACGTCTCCACCAAACGAATACCTCAGGGGTAGGCCAGGAGGAAAGAGGGAATTAAGAAACAAGGAAGTTAGGAGTGAAATTGTGTTTGTGTGAAAAGGAAGCCTCTGCCGTTGTTGCAACATATAATCAGGTACCTGGGAACCTGCTAGTAGTGTATGAGAAGCTGATCTTGGGTTCCAAGGTAGGGTTTGCAGAGAGGTCAAGGCTACCAATGCCGATTCCAAGTTGACCCTTTGCAGGCAGTCTGTTTCATTATAGATAGCACAAAGTTGGGAAAGTCTAACAGCAATGTAGTGTTTGTAAAGATATGGCACCAAGAGTCTGTCTCTCCAAGGAGATGGGTTTATGATGGCAATTAGGTCAATGGACAATGTTTCAAAGTTTTCTAATGTTATCAGTGGCCTGTCTACCTGAAATAAACCCTACCTGGTCGGAATGTATAAGGGACAGTAGTACACTATTTAAATGGGTGGCAAGAATAGAGGAGAATAGTTTTGCATCCAAATTTAAGAGTAAAGTAGATGTATAGTTGGTGGGGGTGGTAGCGTCTTTTCCAGCGGGAATAACTGTAATGGACATGCTAAGCATGTCTTGGGAGAATTTACCACCCTGCAGTATGTGGTTCAACATCTGAAGGAGGTGTGGCAAAAGGATATTTTTGAATTTCTTATTTTACAGGGAGTAGAAGCCATCAGGCCCTGGGGCCTTCCCATTCTTGAGAGTATCTATAGCAGCATCCAGTTCCTCCTGTTTAGCTATGGGACTATTTAAGGCAGCTGCCTGGGAGGGGGTAACAGAAGGGAGGTGGAGGGAGCAGAGAAACAAAGAAATCTCTGGAGGGCATGCTGTGGCAGGAGCAGAATAGAGTTTCTGATATAACTGGTGGAATTAAGCATAAATTGAATTAGGGTTAGAAGTCATAGTACAGTTGAGCTCCGATATTTGATAGCATTCAGCCTCTGGCACACCCTCAACTTGGATACCAGTAGCGTGTCAGGCTTATTTGTAAAATCTCGTCTGACCTGAACATACAACTTTTTTAGTCTGATGTGTCAGGACAGAGTCAAGCTGCAACTTGACATCTCTAATACATTTTGCTATATAACTGGAATCTGGTTGGCAGTTTCAAGTTTCAGGAGCCTGTGTTCCAAGTCCACTTGAACCTTGGTCCTTTCTCTTTTTAGGCAGGAGGCTTCTTCTATAATGGAACCCCAGACTGTGGCCTTATAGGCTGCTCTGTTAATAACAAAGCCTCAGATTTTTCCCTTTGAAGATCTCCAGAGGCTGTGGATCAGGGCAGGCAGGAGAGTGTAGCTCAGCCATATTAGATGCTGCCCACTGTTCTACTTACTCAATTTTCTGGCCACTATAGAAGATGAAGGTGGGTGCCATACTGATAAAGCTGAAGAAGAGTAGAGCTGAAGTAGAACACAGCCTCACACCACCATAGCCACAACACTCCCCCTCTCATTTTTATTAATGTAATGTCATTAATATGTGCAGAAAAGGTCTATATGTAGATCTGTTATGCTAGATACAGTAAAATGTCTTTTTTTTTTTCTTCTTTTTTTCCCTGTAACTCTGCCAGTTTTTGTGAACTTTTACTCAGTTCAAGTATTTTTCCCTGAAGCATACAGAATTGTTTGGTACAGTTAAGTACAGTATGTGTCACGTGTAGATATTAAAATGCATAGACACCAAAAACCCTGTCATCATAAAAGCCTGAGCAAAGCACGTGCATACTGTTTGTAGACCCTGCATAGACTTATGTTTTGGAGTATTTCTTTTTGGAGTACTGTGATTCAAATGTCAAAGTTAAAATTCTAACATGCACAGGATTGTTGAGGACAAAAGTAGAGGAAATGGTAGGCATGTGTTAGAAATATAGGAAGACAGTAATACAGAAACAGTTTTCAGGGATTTTATTTTTTCTTCTACATCTCCTTCAATTGGCACATATTATGCTAAGGAATAAATACATTTTAACTGTTCAATATTTCACCTCTATTAATTATAATTACTTTTCTAATAAAATGATGAATTATTATGAATATACAGTATTTAGGATATAGTTAGAACATAGTAGATCAAAGTTTTTAAAATTTTTAATCATATATAAAATGTCGAACTCTCGCAGGGAAGTAGCTAAAGGTTCTCCCTGATGTAGGAGTTTAGTGTTAGGTATAACAGATGCAGATCTGAGCCAAAAGTGAGAACCAGTGCTAGCTACACTGATCAAAATAGTTAACCCGGCGCTGTGTGTTCAACACCCCATGGGCCGCACCAACTCCAACTCCACAATGGTGTTCACCAGAGCCCCAGATGGTGGGGATGGACTTGGCTGCACTGCTGGGCAGAGCGGTACAGGTTGGGAAATGCCAAACACACAGCGCACCACAAATAACAGTAAACCAGACACTGAGTTCTCTTATCAGAAGATGTTTTGGATAGTGGTGTAGGTCCAAAGATCCAGAAGGCTGTGGCGGGTGATCAGCAGGTGGCAGCAGAGAGTAAAAGTGTAATCATATGGTCCGGGTCGTCAAAAAGAGGGCAATACAGTACTGTCGGAAATTCAAAGGAAACATCAGGCAGGCCGAGTCGGTAACAGGAGAGGTAGAGCAGTACAAAACGTTGTTCAGGAAGCAGAGGTCTAGAGGCAAGCTGGGGCCATAAACAGTAGCAGGCACAGTACAAAAATCAGGAAGCAAAGACAGGGTCAGAGGTCAAGGCAAGAGGCTAGAAACACAGGCAAACAGATAACAGGAGAAACTCTTACTACCAGGACACGAGGTACAACTGAATAGCCAGCAGCAGTCTGGAGCCAGAGCTCCTTAAATAGGCTTCGGCCTAGGCCAAAAACCGGAAGTCCCCTGTCCAGCTCAGGAGGAGACCGGCAATCCCCACTCATCGCTGCAGAGGTTCCGGCCTACCTCCTGAGACCCATAAGTGGGGGACTCAGGAGTTAAGACAGAAAAGGGCCAGCAGCCTCTGCACAACGCTGCTGAGGCTCCAGCTCTGTTCCTGACATTTAGCTTGGGACCCCCCTCCTTCCCAAATCTCAACACCCCGGTATCACCAAAGCCCACCTGCCTCACTCTGTTGAACAACAAAGCAATCAGTATAGGGCCCATGTGGAAGTTTGAACTATGTGCGGAGTCGCTCAGGTAGATGCTTGTAGCAGTGCAGGAAACAGGGACACAGATATTGGATTGCACACAGGTTTAGGCTTTATTCACTTGTAGCGCATACACTGCTTTTGCAAAGCCACAGGATAAACAAAACAAAATCCTTCTCGGCTGAGAAAACTAACTTAAAACGTAAGGAAACTTTTCCCTGGCTATACAGGAGACTGGCTACCAGTCTACCACCTTGGCAACAACAACGGGTGACACAGTACCTGCTTTGGATGTCCGGTCTGGACAGTTCAACTCTGTCAGTATGGTGCCACCCTGCTAGTCTTCACACACAGACTGTTATTAGGGCCTGATTAGTCAGCTGACCTCCCTGGTGTGAGTTTTTACCACACTTCATACAAAGAGAACTCACATCATGTTCTCGCAAAAAACTAGCTTGAAAATAAAGCTTTCAGTGGTGTCTTTGGTTTTTTTATTCATCACTTTATTATATCACTGTTAGTCAATTATTTTCAGTGTTTATTCACTGTCTTAATTGGGTTATCCCTCCTAACTTTGCTTCATCACATTTTTGATTGTGTTTTAAATTCATAGAAATGATGTTTGCACATATGCATTGTGGTTAATTGGTATGCTATTAGTATTCTTTTTTCTGATATTCTTTATGCATGCGAGTGTAGAGCTATGCATTTACATACGTATATTTATGTATCCATATCATGTCATTTTATTGAATATATTGATCGTTTTAGATGCTTACTAGTGACATCATCTTATTGTTGATCAATGTACACTGTATTAGATTGTTTCATTCCAAACTAGTTGAGTTAGTTCCCTATGAAGCGGGACGCAACAACCTCATAGTAACTATATTCCATATATGAAGTCTGTTTGAGGGTCCATTTAAGTTCTAATAAATTCCTGCCCACCATGCTTTCTTTTCTTCCATTTCTTTGTTTTTGCATTACTATACTTACTTATTTCCGATGAGGTGCGCGCTTCAGCTGCGCTCTGGTCTCCCGAGCATGTGATCTGGTCCGTTGTGTGTGTCATGTGACCGGCACGTCATTGACGTTGCCGGTGCATGCGCACTGACGTTTCCGGCTCCTCGGGACGCCATCGCAGCTGCGGCGAGCCGACATCACTCATCACTGGTATATAAAGACGCTATCTGCCTTACAGTATTGTCACCTCCTGAGGAAGCCACTGTAGTGGCGAAACGCGTAGGGGTGGTCCGTCTACCTAACTGTCAGTACTTTATCGTGGGTGTTAGCTGACCTTTACCATTTGGAGACATGACTTCAGGTATTTGGCTTATTGCCTTATAGGAGCTATTGGCATTCTATATCTGTATACCCTAGGCTGCATTGTAGTGTGATTATGGTCCTATATTGGATTCCTCTGGATATGACACTGTTGTAATCTATTATCTTATTGATGGGAGTAATACCCATGTAGTTTATCTCACACTCTACATATCTTTTTGCCTCCTCCTATATGTCCTCAGCTATTTATGCTATAATTATAAAATATCAGTATATAGATATATATTTGTAGGGACATATTTTTGGAGGGGTGCTGTTTGCCAACAGTATTTTATTGTTGGTACTAATATAGCCTTGCTATACTTACATAAGTGTTATCCTATGCTATTATACCTACCTATATTCATTTTATATGGTCTAGCATAAGCACCCACGTTCTTTATTCTATGTGTCTATTTTTGTATGTCTTTGGCTTAAATCCATCTGCCCTGCTGTACATTATTGTTTTTAATAATAATTTGTTATCTAGTGTGTAATAAAATATTTGATATTTTTTTATATTGGTTGGATTACTGTCTTCTTGTATTAGCTTGTGCTTTTTCCATGTTGTATTGTGAGTTTTTACCAAACACCCTTTAGCTGCCTGGCTGGGACATACCTGTCTTCCCAGACCACACCCTTCACTCTCTCACAACTAGAACAGATCAGATCATTGGCAATGCTATTTTCATTGTGGGTCGGTATTTAGGCTGGATATAGGCTTTTCCACTTGCTTTATCAGAGAGAGTCTAGCATGGGTAGCAGACTTTACAGTAGTGTGCCAACATTTTAGACAGGTGTGGAAACATGCTGAAAGTAAGAATGCATTAAAAAAGGGTTAATAGTTTATTTTTTTTTTAACAAATACTCAAGTGAATGAACAAAGGAAAAACCTAAATCACATTAATCTTTGGTGTTCTTTAGATTTCTCTTTTGTTCATTCACTTTATTTTGTTAATTGATAATAATATACTATTAACAATTTTATTTTTTTAAAAAAAAATTCTTCCTGTGCAGCATTTTTTCTCACCCTTAAAACTTTACACAACAGTGTAAACAGTGTATAGTAATAAAAAGAAAATGTCTTGAATCAGACCAAGTAGTGAGGGAAAATCAGTTAGATAAGCACTACACCATGTCCTGAACAATCACACTTGGAGCTGAGAAGTGCTTATCTAACCTTGGAGTATGACTACAGACTTCTGCCTAACTACTATCAGGGTCTGTTCATACTACCATTATGTCCACTGTTGCCATTGGTCATAAGATGACAACAACAGACATTAACTGTAGCAGAGTAATGGACACAGACAGAGCCCTGTCTGTCTCTGTCTGCTCCCATTGACTATTGTAAACCACATGACGGACGCTGTACTCTGTCATGTTTGTTTAATCTGTTATGGATGAAAAAGTCTGGCATGGTGAAAGTTCAGCGAGAAAAGTAAAAAAAGGAAGCTTTGATCATGTTTTTTTTTTTACATTGCGATGAATGCAAACGGAAACGGAATGCAATGACTGCATCTGTCATTGAATGTCCGTTGTTTTCCTCCTGTGACATTTGAGATATGGACATTAAATAATGAGTCAGTGAAAGCTACCCTTATAAATGATCCTGACCATGATGGGCGTTATCTCTAAGAAGCAGAAGTAAATGATATCTCTGCCTAAATCATAACCATGCTTCTTTTAACTGAGGATACAGCAGAAGCTTTACTGTAGTCTACTGACCATATACAGTACAAACCAAAAGTTTGGACATACCTTCTCATTCAAAGAGTTTTCTGTATTTTCATGACTATGAAAATTGTAGATTCACACTGAAGGCATCAAAACTATGAATTAACACATGGGGAATTATATACTTAACAAAAAGTGTGAAACAACTGAAAATATGTCTTATGTTCTAGGTTCTTCAAAGTAGCCACCTTTTGCTTTGATTACTACTTTGCACACTCTTGGCATTCTCTTGATGAGCTTCAAGAGGTAGTCACTGGAAATGGTTTTCACTTCACAGGTGTGCCCTGTCAGGTTTAATAAGTGGGATTTCTTGCCTTATAAATGGGGTTGGGACCATCAGTTGTGTTGTGCAGAAGTCAGGTGGATACACAGCTGATAGTCCTACTGAATAGACTTTTAGAATTTGTATTATGGCAAGAAAAAAGCAGCTAAGTAAAGAAAAATGAGTGGCCGTCATTACTTTAAGAAATGAAGGTCAGTCAGTCCGAAAAATTGGTAAAACTTTGAAAGTGTCCCCAAATGCAGTTGCAAAAACCATCAAGCGCTACCAAGAAACTGGCTCACATGAGGACCACCCCAGGAAAAGAAGACCAAGAGTCACCTCTGCTGCGGAGGATAAGTTCATCCGAGTCACCAGCCTCAGAAATTGCAGGTTAACAGCAACTCAGATTAGAGACCAGGTCAATACCAAACAGAGTTCTAGCAGCAGACACATCTCTACAACAACTGTTAAGAGGAGACTTTGTGCCTTCATGGTAAAATAGCTGCTAGAAAACCACTGCTAAGGACAGACAACAAGCAGAAGAGACTTGTTTGGGCTACAGAACACAAGGAATGGACATTAGACCAGTGGAAATCTGTGCTTTGGTCTGAGGAGTCCAAATTTGAGATCTTTGGTTCCAACCACCGTGTCTTTGTGCGACACAGAAATGGTGAACGGATGGACTCTACTTGCCTGGTTCCCACCGTGAAGCATGGAGGAGGAGGTGTGATGGTGTGGGGGTGCTTTGCTGGTGACACTGTTGGGGATTTATTCAAAATTGAAGGCATACTAGCATGGCTACCACGGCATCTTGCAGCGGCATGCTATTCCATCTGGTTTGTGTTTAGTTGGACCATAATTTATTTTTCAACAGGACAATGACCCCAAACACACCTCCAGGCTGTGTAAGGACTATTTGACCAAGAAGGAGAGTGATGGGGTGCTACGCCAGATGACCTGGCCTCCAATCGAGATGGTTTGAGGTGAGCTGGACCACAGAGTGAAGGTAAAAGGGCCAACAAGTGCTAAGCATCTCTGGGAACTCCTTCAAGACTGTTGGAAGACCATTTCCGGTGACTACCTCATGAAGCTCATTAAGAGAATGCCAAGAGTGTGCAAAGCAGTAATCAAAGCAAAAGGTGGCTACTTTGAAGAACCTAGAATATAAGACATATTTTCAGTTGTTTCACACTTTTTTGTTAAGTATATAATTCCACACGTGTTAATTCATAGTTTTGATGCCTTCAGTGTGAATCTACAATTTTCATAGTCATGAAAATACAGAAAACTCTTTGAATGAGAAGGTGTGTCCAAACTTTTGGTCTGTACTCAGTGGCGTAACTAGGAATGGCGGGACCCCGTGGCGAAATTTTGACATGCCCCCCCCCCCCTTTCCTGACCAACACTGAAGACCTCGACCGACCAACCGACCTCCCGCCGCATTCCTGCGTGCTCTATTATGCCCCATAGTGGCCCCTGTACACAGTATTATGCCCCATAGTGGCCCCTGCACATACTATTATGCCCCATAATGAACACCCATGAACAGTTATTATACTCTGGGGTCTTTTCAGACGCCAGAGTATAATAATCGGAGACTTGGGGGGACACAAACATAAAAAAAACCACTGTTACTTACCTATCTCCCGCTCCGCTGCAGTCTTCGGTGGTGTCGGCCTTCTTTAATGATGTACTAATGTGACATGACCCAGGACGCAATCCCCGGTCATGTGACGTCAGGACATCACACAACTAGGCCCGAAGCCTGTTAGGAGTGTGGAAAGGTAAATAACACATTTATTATGTTCCTTTACCTTTCCGGGGCCCCCCATCATTATCAAAGATGTGTAGGATGGCACTGCTGGGATGCAAATAAGAGTCCAAATAGACTGGAGGTGGATTTGAGGATTATAACCTTGTATGTTAGGAGCCGTGGGGGTGCTCGACAACCAGAAAAAGCAATATGAAAATAGAACAATTGTAGAAGAATTGGAAGGGCACTCACCCACATCAAGGCTCATCTTCATAAAAAACTTCTTTATTAAGGTAGCATATCTTTAAGAACAATTAGTGCATGGAGGGAAAACAGCATAAGTAGGCAAGTAGGCAACAGCCTTTTCACGCAGCTATGTGCGCTTTCTCAAGCCTCAGAATGCAATCTCAAATAGACAGAACAGCAGGTTTAAATACTATTGAAACAATCAGGCATAAGTGAAAACCCCTGGAATGGATACAAAGTTTAGCCAATAGAAAAGCAGATAATGCCCTCCATGAAAATTCATATGGACAAAGAGGACCAGAATGAAAACTGCCGCTGTCCTCTTTGAACCAATTGGTGAAGGGCCGATGCTCATGCGCAGATATAGCCCATTATTCTTTAGAGCAGCATGAAAGAGTCTCCGTGCTTCTAATCAGTGTGTAGGGAGAAGCACAGAGATACGGCCAATGGGGGAGAGGCCAATGCGCAGACGCACATAGGTCTCTACTTTGTAACTCCCCCATTCTCAATTGAGAGACCGTCGGCCTATAAGAAAAGCGCCGATGCGCATGCGCGTTTAGACGCAAGAATATCGGCACTGCGTCCAAACGCTCTTATATTCTTCTCCATTGTAAGTAGTAAGAGCGTTTGGACGCAGTGCCGATATTCTTGCGTCTAAACGCGCATGCGCATCGGCGCTTTTCTTATAGGCCGACGGTCTCTCAATTGAGAATGGGGGAGTTACAAAGTAGAGACCTATGTGCGTCTGCGCATAGGCCTCTCCCCCATTGGCCGTATCTCCGTGCTTCTCCCTACACACTGATTAGAAGCACGGAGACTCTTTCATGCTGCTCTAAAGAATAATGGGCTATATCTGCGCATGAGCATCGGCCCTTCACCAATTGGTTCAAAGAGGACAGCGGCAGTTTTCATTCTGGTCCTCTTTGTCCATATGAATTTTCATGGAGGGCATTATCTGCTTTTCTATTGGCTAAACTTTGTATCCATTCCAGGGGTTTTCACTTATGCCTGATTGTTTCAATAGTATTTAAACCTGCTGTTCTGTCTATTTGAGATTGCATTCTGAGGCTTGAGAAAGCGCACATAGCTGCGCGAAACGGCTGTTGTCTACTTATGCTGTTTTCCCTCCATGCACTAATTGTTCTTAAAGATATGCTACCTTAATAAAGAAGTTTTTTATGAAGATGAGCCTTGATGTGGGTGAGTGCCCTTCCAATTCTTCTACAATTGTTCTACCCCCATCATTATACTCAGGAGTCTGAAAAGACCCCTGAGTATAATAATAGTGCTTGTGCGGCCGCGGCGTCACTTAGCGATCCCCCTGCCAGGATCGGTATGTAAATACTGCCAGTTACCGGACAGAGTAACTCCAGCCTGTAATAGCCTATTAAGAAAAGAAAAAAAATGTAGGGGTAGTGACTGTTGCCAGGGCCCCACTGTCTGTACTGTATATCTAACAGAATCGAAATGAAATGCAGAGACTTATACATTTTGAACACCAGGTGGTGCTATTACAAGCAGATCATTTTTGCTATTTCTTGGGGACATCTTTTTTCAACTTTACAAGCAACTAGCCTCTGCCCGCAACTTCGCCTACGTGTTGTTGAAGTCGATGATCCGCTGATATCAAGCAAATTGCTGCCGTCGATGGTTTGCCTGCTCTGGCGTTTCAGCAGCTCTTAAGCTGTCCTGCTGCTGAACTCATTCCTCGCACTGTGCACGTGATTGTTCCGGCATCTCATTGGCTCGCTGGGAAGCCATATAATGAGCATGTTGTTGGCGTGTTGTTACTTTTTTGATAGGTTGCTAGGAAAAGAACATCCACTTTTACTCTACAATAGGTTTCATTGTCTGAAGCTGAAGATTGAAAAGGGGAAGACAAGGGAAAGTTCATATTGTGTTGGTAATCCTGTTGAAACGTCTGTGTCATTTTTATGTTGCGTTTGCAAACTAAGCTTGTATGGAATCTGCAGGTTTACACTGGAGCCTCCACAAAGTATCCACTGTCTAGGTTTTTGTGTTGTTAAGCAATAGGAACCTGTTTTGTTGAAATAAAATAAAAGAATTTAGAAATGCATAAAACAAAACCCTCAGACTAAACATAATAACGCTAGCTTCACACAAAACTACAAATTACCTTTTATACTGCAGATTTGTAGTATTCCAATTTAGTCAGCAGGTGGAACCAATGCTTTTCTAAACTTCCTATCCTATTCTGAAATATTGCTGTTAAAATGTTTGATATAGTATTAGAATAAAAAGGGGTTAGCTGGTTTCTAACATTGATAGGACATCAATATCAGATATGCAGGGTCCAACATACAGGAACCCCACAGATCACTAGTAGTCATAGGCTGCATTACCCATAGGCCATCAATGTTAGAAACTGAATAACCCCTTTAATCAAAGGTAAATATTATTAAGTCAAAATAAGGCTCCATTCAGATCAAGTTTAATGGATGCAAAAAATTTCTATGTAATTGGATGGTCTTCTGTTTGCATCCAAAAATGGGTCTGCTAAACAGATGTAAAAAAAGATGATCTGAATGGAGCTTAAGGTTGGTTAATGTTTGCCAAAACCAAAGCTAAAATAATATTACATATGCATAATTTCATTCTGCAAATAATTATCTTCTTTACATTTAGAAAGAAGAAAATGTAGTACTACAATACTATATTGAAAACCTACTACAGATTATTAATTTTTTTTCTTTTTCCTGATTTTGTAGATTCCTGTCTTTAGAGGAGCATCTACATCTATTCTAGGAGACAATATCAATGCATCATATTTTCATGGTAAAGATGGTCTAGGGGATGTACCTGATTCCAGTGCTCCTGGTTTGGAATTCATTCAGAAGGAACATGCTGTGGATGCTATGAAACGGTTTGCGTCTGAATATCCTGGCCAGGTACTATCGATTACAAGAGATCAATGCGGCCTGGATATTGTATATACAGTCCTATGAAAAAGTTTGGGCACCCCTATTAATCTTAATCATTTTTTGTTCTAAATATTTTGGTGTTTGCAACAGCCATTTCAGTTTGATATATCTAATAACTGATGGACACAGTAATATTTCAGGATTGAAATGAGGTTTATTGTACTAACAGAAAATGTGCAATATGCATTAAACCAAAATTTGACCGGTGCAAAAGTATGGGCACCCTTATCATTTTATTGATTTGAATTCCCCTAACTACTTTTTACTGACTTACTGAAGCACAAAATTGGTTTTGTAACCTCAGTGAGCTTTGAACTTCATAGCCAGATGTATCCAATCATAAGAAAAGGTATTTAAGGTGGCCAATTGCAAGTTGATCTCCTATTTGAATCTCCTATGAAGAGTGGCATCATGGGCTACTCAAAACAACTCTCAAATGATCTGAAAACAAAGATTGTTCAACATAGTTGTTCAGGGGAAGGATACAAAAAGTTGTCTCAGAGATTTAACCTGTCAGTTTCCACTGTGAGGAACATAGTAAGGAAATGGAAGACCACAGGGACAGTTCTTGTTAAGCCCAGAAGTGGCAGGCCAAGAAAAATATCAGAAAGGCAGAGAAGAAGAATGGTGAGAACAGTCAAGGACAATCCACAGACCACCTCCAAAGAGCTGCAGCATCATCTTGCTGCAGATGGTGTCACTGTGCATCGGTCAACTATACAGCGCACTTTGCACAAATAGAAGCTGTATGGGAGAGTGATGAGAAAGAAGCCGTTTCTGCACGTACGCCACAAATAGAGTTGCCTGAGGTATGAAAAAGCACATTTGGACAAGGCAGCTTCATTTTGGAAACAAAAATTGAGTTGTTTGGTTATAAAAAAAGGCGTTATGCATGGCGTCCAAAAAGAAACAGCATTCCAAGAAAAACACATGCTACCCATTGTAAAATTTGGTGGAGGTTCCATCATGCTTTGGGGCTGTGTGGCCAATGCCGGCATCGGGAATCTTGTTAAAGTTGAGAGTCGCATGGATTCCACTCAGTATCAGCAGATTCTTGAGAATAATGTTCAAGAATCAGTGACGAAGTTGAAGTTACGCCGGGGATGGATATTTCAGCAAGACAATGATCCAAAACACCGCTCCAAATCCTCAGGCATTCATGCAGAGGAACAATTACAATGTTCTGGAATGGCCATCC
Organism: Leptodactylus fuscus; assembly: GCF_031893055.1. Classification (NCBI taxonomy): domain Eukaryota; kingdom Metazoa; phylum Chordata; class Amphibia; order Anura; family Leptodactylidae; genus Leptodactylus; species Leptodactylus fuscus. The sequence continues at coordinate 104,957,825 of NC_134268.1, read as the reverse complement.
CAGTCCCCAGACCTGAATATCATTGAACATCTGTGGGATGATTTGAAGCGGGCTGTCCATGCTCGGCGACCATCTAACTTAACTGAACTTGAATTGTTTGTCCAAAATACCTTTATCCAGGATCCAGGAACTGATTAAAAGCTACAGGAAGCGACTAGAGGCTGTTATCTTTGCAAAAGGAGGATCTACTAAATATTAATGTCACTTTTCTGTTGAGGTGCCCATACTTTTGCACCGGTCAAATTTTGGTTTAATGCATATTGCACATTTTCTGTTAGTACAATAAATCTCATTTCAATCCTGAAATATTACTGTGTCCATCAGTTATTAGATATATCAAACTGAAATGGCTGTTATAAACACCAAAATATTTAGAACTAAAAATGATTAAGATTAATAGGGGTGCCCAAACTTTTTCATAGGACTGTATTACTGGCCATCAGTCCTTATGGTTGGGACTAGGGTTGAGCGATTGTGTTCGGAAAAGATCGGATTCCGATCGGCGATCGAGAAAATTTCACGATCGCCATCGGAATTCCGAACACGATCTTTTTATGTGGGATCGAGATCGGTGATTTTTCCCACAATGCATTGCTTAGCCTTCACACTGAGTATACGATGTATATTCAGTGTGAAGGCTCCACTGCAGTTCCCTAAGAATGAATGGAAGCAGCCGACACACAGCCTTAACCCCCTGCGCGCTGGCTGCCTCCATACATTTGAATGGAAGGCTAAACTAAATCTCTAGCAGCTACTTACCTCTAGAGATGGCTGCTCCAGTGCCCTCCTTCTTCATGCCTCGCTGCCCCGCCTCCCAGGTTAGTGTTTAAAGCGCTAGGTAGGCGGGGCTTGTGGCTTAGAGTGTGGGCGGGTACAGGGCGGGGAGACGTGACGTCTCCCCTCCCAGTACCTGCCCACACTCTCCTAACCCGCCCACACTCTCCTAACCTGGCAGGGAGGGGGCAGCGAAGGAAGAAAAGCAGCGTGGAGCAGCAGCGAGGCGAAGAATGAAGGCACGGGGCAGAGGACCAGCCATCTCTGGAGGTAAGTGGACACCAGGGGGTAGGATTGCTTTTAAAATCCGATCTCCGATTAAAAAAAAAATCCCATTGACTTGCATTGGGATCGAGATCGGGTTCGAATGAAAAATGATCGGAAATCGGATTTTAAAATCGATCCTGAAAAGTCAAGATCGGCTCAACCCTAGTTGGGACCCATGTTGGCTGGGGTTGAAATGCTGCGTTTTACAATAGAATCAAAGTGGATGGGATTCTGGCTAATCCCAACCACACATTGCAGAAAAAAATCTGCAATGGAAAGGCTGCACTTTAAAAAACACCCACGTTTTTGAAAATTACAGCATGTCAATTATAGCTGTGGAAACTCTGGCATTTTCAATATAGGTATAATAGGGGCAAAAAATCTGCAGAGGATTCTTTTTTGGTGTTTTTTTCTGCAGCTTTTTTTTTTTTTTTTTTACTGCGTTTTGCTACTTGGGGCCGTAACCTAAGGCCGGGGCCCCACGTAGCGAGCATAAATGGCGCTGCAAAAAAAGGCAGCATTTTAGTGACTGAAAAGTGAATGGGATTCTGGCTAATCCCATCCACATATTGCAGAAAAATATCCTCAGTGGACATGTTGCGATTTTAAAAACCACAATTGACAGTCGCAGCATGTCAATTATTAGTACAACCACTACCTCTACATATCTATGAAAACTGCACATAAAGCTCACTGCAAGTGCAAGCAAGATCAGAATTTTCCCTATAAGTATAAATGAAGCAGAAAAGCGCTGTGGTAAAAACCACAATGTGTTTCTGCTACGGTTTTTTCTGCATAGCTTTTTGGCTGTGGCCCGCTACGTCGGGTTTTACAGGACTTAGATATGGATGGCCTATCCTTAGGATTGTTGAGTGTACTGAGTGTTAGCTGATAGCAGATGCCAAGGTTTCTGGAAGTAGAACAGTTTAAAGGTCTGTATAAGCTGAAGGCCATGGCTATGTACACTGTATAGTGGCCATGTCAGGTTAAAACAGCTCAATTTACATTCATTTAAATGCCAACTGAGTAGCTAGATATGGCCACAGTGTACAGAGCTGTATACTTCTGGTGAGCACATGTCTGTCCACTGTGTAGTGACCTTGTCAGGTTATTGCAACTCCATTCTGATTTACTTAAAGGAGTCTCCCAGCTATCAGAAGAACAGGGGAATGCAAGTCTCCCTAAAGTCTCACTGTCAATGGAGCACCAGTGCGCTTGTGTCACCAGTGCTCTATTCACGATACGAGTGCTACTGGGAACTTCCTGTGCTGGCTGGAAGCTCATTTGCATATGAATAAAAATGGACTTATTCAGAAACCACTGAGGCCATCTACATACTAAAGGTAGGTGTGGAATAGCATTTCTAAAGGCTATGCAGGGATGTGATTAGTTAAAAATGACTTTTCCCAATAATAGAGCCCCTTTAAACATTTTACCATGCATGAGTCTTGAGACTGGCCATTGAATCTCAATCAGAAATTGAATAACCTGTGTACAATTGATTGCTGTATATGTACAGTACTGTGCAAAGGTTTTACGCATGTGTGGAAATGCTGCAAAGTAAGAATGTAATTTATCAAACTGAATGAACAAATGATAAACCTAAATCAAATCATTATTCGGTGCGACCACCTTTTGCCTTCAAAACACCATGAGTTCTTCTAGGCACACTTGCTCACAATCTTGGAAGGAACTTGGCAGGGAGGTGATTCCAAATACCTGGGAAAATTGATCACAAATCTTCTGTGGATGTGAGCTTGGTCGGTTTGTATAAGGGCTGCTTTCACATTGTATTTATCTTTTCCTCCCTGCCTTTTTCTATATATAGATATCTATTTGCAGTTTGTTGTATGTTTTTGCACACTGTGCCAGTATATACCATTATATGTGGTCATGGCGGGCGAGGTCAGTTTTCCCTAATATGCATTACTTACCCCATACTACCTTCCTTGATGGTTTTATCTATGTGGTATCCTCCCTGTCCCCCCCCACTGATATATACATTTATGTCTTTATTTTGTATGTAATCAATAACTATGAATTGTCTTTTTAATGTTGTTGCTGTAGGTTTTCTTTTTTGCCTTTTGGTTAAAGAAAGTGTAGGGGTCAGTCAGAAAATCCATGTGTCATCTGTTTTTCACAGACCCAGAGACGTTCAAAATACAGAAGACGAAAAAAAAATTGATCTGCTTTTCACTGATGTAAAAATGCAGATCAACCATGGACATCACACCATCTGTAAATGGGCAGGGCGGGGTGCTGACAGTGAAAAGCATTTTTTCCACTCCTGCCTAAGATATTTGTACAGCACTGTAGAAAATGAGATAACCGGGGATTGACTGATGGAACAATTGTAAAGACTTTTCACTACGCACTTTATAAAACATTAGACTTAGAGATATTTCTTCGTCACATGGGAATGGATATTATATTGGATCGTTAGTCTATTTGGTTTTATCTAAACTGGTTCATTAACCCCTTAAATTGTACTTTGTAATGGCACCATTCAATATGCTGTGCAATGTACTGGGAAGCTGGAAAAAAATTCAGAATGAGGCGCAATTGGAGAAAAAATGCATTTGCGCCATTTTCTTATGGGTTTAATTTTTACAGCATTCACTGTTTGGTACAAATGACATGTTACCTGTGTTCTACGTGTCAGTACAAACGCGGTGATACCAAATTTATATAGTATTTGAAATTTTTTGATACTTTTAAAAAAATGATAAACTTTGCAAAATAGAAAAAAAAATTTGTGTCATCATGTTCTAACACCTGTAACTTTTTCATATTTCCATGTATGGAGCTGGTTGTGGTGTCTTTTTATGCGGGACAAGATGACGTTTCTATTGATACCATTTGGGGAAAGATCCGATGGTTTGATCACTTTTTATTCAATTTTTTATAGGAGGCAAAGTGTTGAAAAAAACGCTTTTTGGCTGTTTTTATTTTTTTTGCCGCTACGCCGTTCGCAGTACGGGATAAATGTTTTAATATTCTAATAGTTCAGGCATTTTGGAGCGCAGGGATACCTAATATGTTTATGTTTAATGTTCTTTAATTACCTTTATAGCTGATCTAGGGAAAGGGGGGTGATTTGAACTTTTATATTTTTTTAATTTTTTTAATACTTTTAAAAACTTTTTTTTTTCTTCTGTTACATTTATGATCAGACCCCTTAGGTACCTTGAAACCTAGGGAGTCTGATCGCTCATACTATTCACTGCAATACTACAGTATTGCAGTGAATAGGAAAATCGCAGCACTTCTATTAGACGATGCCTCTGGCATCGTCTAATAGATCTAGTGCAGAGACAAGCCTGGAAGCCTTCAATAGGCTTCCGGCTGTCATAGCAACCGATCACCGCCCTCTTGTGACGTTCAGGAGGGCGGCGATCGGCAAAACATGGCGGCGCCCATGCCGCCGGCGCCGTTTACACACTGCGGTCACGTTTGACCGCAGTGTGTAAAGGGTTAACAGCAGCGATCGGCTCGGGCACCGACCGCTGCTGTTAGTGGCAGGTCCTGGCTGTATTATACAGCCGGCATCTGCCGTGTATGGAGCGAGCTCAGCGTGTGAGCTCGCTCCATACATCCCCATGCGACCCATGACGTACAGTTACGTCAAGGGTCGCTAAGGGGTTAAGATCTAAACCTAGAAAAACAACACTACATGCATATATATTACTGTGCCATCAAGCTAATTCATTTATCCTATGTTTAATTGCAGATTTCTTTAGTGGCTACAGGTCCATTGACTAACTTGGCTCTCACAGTTAGAATGGACCCTACCTTTCCCCAGAAACTTTACAGCTTATACATAATGGGAGGAAATATGGAATGTAAGTCACAGTATATAGCTTGTCTACAAACATTGCATTGATATTGTGCTGGTTAAGTTTGCAGAGGTTTCCTCTATGGACTTTCTGCTTCAATTATACCAATAGGGAAACTTCTGGCATTTCCATAGGTATAATAGACATGGTGCGATTTCCAAAATCATTACGTGTCCGCAGCATGTATTTTACCACACTTTCCCCCTCCCCCCAGCATATTTTTGACAGTGACGGTTACAGGTGCTTCAGCGATATCTCAGATACTTGAAAGGGATACAGCTGTAGTTGCAAAACTGCAGTTATCAAGAATATGGTGAGTCAGCAGCGCTCAGCACATAAACTATACTGGGAGGTGCGTGCTTCAGAAAACAGCTGATCTGCAGGGTCCTAACAGTCTAACGCTGGGTTCACATCAGCGCCTGAACTCCGTTTTCAGGTTTCCGTCTTCTGCATGCAGAAACCTGTCATGCAGAGTACTGCATGTCCGACTCTGTGTCCGGTTAAAAAAAAAACGGTTTCGCCGCGGAGCGCATAAAAAGCTCACCGGCACACATAACCGGAGACTTTTCAAGCCCATTTAAATGAATGGTATTGAAACATTCCGGCAGGTTTCCGTCTCCTGCCCCTGTTTTGTGCAGGAAACGGAAACCTGCAGAACGGAGTACGGGCGCAGATGTGAACGAGCCCTTAGAGATATAAAGGTCAGTGAGGGTCCAACACCTGGGACGCCTGCTGATCAATTCTTTGAAGTTACCGTGGTGCTTTTATGAGCACCGTGACTTCTTCTCTATTCACATTGCAAAGCATCAGTTTTAGGGTGAATTCACACTGAGTAAACGCTAGCTTATTCTGAACGTAAAACACGTTCAGAATAAGCGGCGTCTAAAGCAGCTCCATTCATTTCTATGGGAGCGGGGATACGAGCGCTCCCCATAGAAATGAATGGGCTGCTTCTTTCACTCCGTGCAGTCCCATTGAAGTGAATGGGGAGTGCCGGCGTGTACGCTCCGGCATGAGCAGAGCTTGCCGTATACGCCGGCACTCCCCATTCACTTCAATGGGACTGCACGGAGTGAAAGAAGCAGCCCATTCATTTCTATGGGGAGCGCTCGTATCCCCGCTCCCATAGAAATGAATGGAGCTGCTTTAGACGCCGCTTATTCTGAACGTGTTTTACGTTCAGAATAAGCTAGCGTTTACTCAGTGTGAATGCACCCTTATAATCATCAAACGATGTTATTACAGCTTGTAATAATAGTGCATGGCTGCTATATAATGGATGGCATGTGATGTGAATAGTAGAGGCCCCACACAGTATCATATACTCCACAGTGGCACCCACATAGTATTATATGCTCTTCAGTTCCCCACACACAGTATTATATACTTCACAGTGGCCCCCACACAGTATCATATACTCCACAGTGGCACCCACATAGTATTATATGCTCTGCAGTGCCCCCCACACAGTATTATATACTTCACAGTGGCCCCCACACAGTATTATATGCCCAGCGGTGGCCCCCACACAGTATTATATACCTAGCAGTGTCCCCCCCCCACAGTATTATATGCCTAGCAGTGTCCCCCTCACTATTACATGCCCAGCAATGTCCCCCCCATAGTATCATATGCTCCTAACTGTTCCCCCCACCCACTGCGGTGCTATTATTATACCCTGGGGTCTCCTCATACCCCAGAGTATAATAATCAGAGGTCCAGGGAAGGGGAATAAAAATAACAAACACTAATACTCTCCTTGCCTCACCTTTCCTGAGCATCCTGGCTCCGACTGTCGTCAGCATCTTCGTCCATCTTCTTGACGTCCCTGATAAGGCCTGTGATTGCTCATCATTACGCCGCTGAGCCCCGTGTGACTTCATCACAGGCCTCAGTCATATGACGGAAGAGCACCAGAGAGGACACTGAGCCCAGGAGAGGTGAGTATAACTTTTTATTATTTTAACTCACCTTCCCTGGGCTATCATGTATTGAAAAAGTGCCTGGCGACATGCTGGGGCCACTTTTCATTTACAATGTGTATAGCAGTCAGGGAACCAGGCTTTCCCTTACTGCTTACATAGTGGTCTGGGGCCAAGGCCATCTCCAGCTGGCTACGGGCCCTGTATCCCACCGGGAAAATGAAAATGGGGTTATAATGCAAAACAAGAAAGACATCTTTGGAAAGTGTAAGTCACCTTATTATTAACATTAAGTGTTCTCTTTTTCTCTTCCACTGTACACAAATACCTGCTAATGTGCAAGCTTTGGGGTGCAGCTTCCTAAAGGGTGCTGGGTGAGGTCTGAGGATCATAGGTCCCAGATGACGCACTTCTACTCAAAATGTGCAAGCAAAATGCCTCAATTCTATCTTGCAATATTATCACTTGTCATGACTTGTAATAACAGGTTGGGGCAGTCTAACTAAAACACTCGAGCTAACACACTAGTCTCCTCCCTCAGTGGGAGGAAGACTTGACTGTCTACCCAACTTCTCAGTAGATAGATAGATAGGAGATCTATCTATCTATCTATCTATCTATCTATCTATCTATCTATCTATCTATCTATCTATCTATCTATCTATCATCTATCTATCATCTATCTATCTCTGGCCACATTGATTCTGTTCAATACAGATTCCATACAATACCAAGTATTAAAACACTTAATAAACGCCTTAGTGATCCTTCTGGAATCAATAATTTTCTCTATTATAATCTTGCATCATTTTTGTCATATATGAACTTGACCATATAGGAACTGTACATGGTTATGTGCCATTGGAGAATCTGTACTTTTTAGGCAATGTATAGTAAAGTACATTACCTGTTATAGATAACTGTGTTGGTTTCGATATAAAGTAATTTTACTTATGACATTCTCTTTCTCTAGCAAGAGGAAATACTACAGCATGCGGTGAGTTTAACTTCCTCGCAGACCCAGAAGCTGCTTACATTGTCCTCAATTCCTACTTATGTACAACCTATATTGTTACATGGGAGTATGCATGTCGTCACAAGCTTCCATGGGTAAGTAGAGAATAAGGCTACATTCACATGAAAGAGGTGCAAAATAACTGTGGAAAACATCTATTTTTCAGGCTGTCGTAGGCTAAGGCCCCACATTGCAGAAGCGCAGCTTTTTTTTTTTGCAGAGTGGATTAAGCAGAAGAGAGAAGTATAAGAACTCCCTATATATCTCCCATTACCAGTGGCGTAACTAGGAATGGCAGGGCCCCGTGGCGAACTTTTGACATGGAGCCCCCCCCCGACCAACACCAACGCCGAAGACCTCGACCGACCCCCTCCTACGCATTCCTGCGCGTTCTATTATGCCCCATAGTGGCCCCTGCACACAGTATTATCCCCCATAGTGGCCCCTGCACATAGTATTATCCCCCATAGTGGCCCCTGCACACAGTATTATGCCCCAATAGTGGCCCCTGCACACAGTATTATGCCCCAATAGTGGCCCCTGCACACAGTATTGTACCTCAATAGTGGCCCCTGCACACAGTATTATACCTCAATAGTGGCCCCTGCACACAGTATTGTACCCCAATAGTGGCCCCCTGCACACAGTATTGTACCCCAATAGTGGCCCCTGCACACAGTATTATGCCCCAATAGTGGCCCCTGCACACAGTATTGTACCCCAATAGTGGCCCCTGCACACAGTATTGTACCCCAATAGTGGCCCCTGCACACAGTATTATCCCCCATAGTGGACACCCATAAACAATTATTATACTCTGGGGTCTTTTCAGACCCCAGAGTATAATAATCGGAGACCCGGGGGAATAAAAACATAAAAAAACACTGTTATTTACCTGTCCCCGGCTCCTACGCTGTCTTCTTTGCTGCCGTCCTTCTGCTATGATGTCGGACGTCACATGACCCGGGACGCAGACCGGGTTTATGTGACGTCAGAGACGTCAGAAAGGACGTCAGGAAGGAGGCCTGGCAGGATCGTGGAGAGGTAAGTAACAGTGTTTTTTACGTTCCCTTATCTCTCCTGGTCCGCCAATCATTATACTCGGGGGTTCGAAAAGACCCCCGAGTATAATGATAGCAGCAGTAGCAGCTGTCACCGGGCCCCTAATGTCCCCTAATGGCTCTGTGACAGCTGCCTCCGCTGCTATGGCAAAATCTGCAACAAAAAAAAAAGCTGCGTTTCCGCAATGTGGGGCCTCAGCCTTAAACCCAAGGGGCCACTGTTTTCACAACCATTAAAATAAGTCTTGTGAATAGTAAAGTAACAGGTGTGGTGTTAATGTTTCTCTTTTGAGTCAATAGTATTTGTTGAAATTTTTCAAGAAAAAGACACATAGTACAAGGATAATAGCAGAAACAATAAGGCCTATATGGCCAAACAATATACAAAATTAACAAAGGTTAGATTCTACTGTAATACATATATGAATAAATGCACCATATAGCACATGCGTGATCTGAAGGCACAACGGTGTAAGTCAAAACACTGCAAATAGTACAGAGCAAGACAAAGTATTGTGAGACCAATGCATAAGTTATAGATAGTGTGCAAATCGAGACCGAAACCCCAGTAGTGAAACAATGAATAACAGTAACTATAACAGTAACTAAGATTAACAATAGGCCTCAGAACCTCTGATAAGATAATCAGACAGGATGAAATTTAAGGAACCACTCTAACCGCTCCTAGAAAGTGGGACAGAACTGGACTAAACAGCAGCGGGTCCACCCACCCCCAAGCGTCCAACAGCTCTCTTAAAGAGGACCTTTCATCAGATCGGGCACAGGCAGTTCTATATACTGCTGGAAAGCAGCGCTGTACTGTGGAGCAGGGAGGAACGCCCCCTCCCTCTGCTCACAGTGCTCGTCCATAGACGAGTATTATCAGGAGGGGAGGGGGCGTTCCTCCCCAGTCTTAGAGCACAGTGCGATAGGTGCTGCTGGGCAGAAGGGCATCCCTGGCTAAGTGTCAGAAACGCCCTTCTGACTGTAAAGCCCTACGGTACCGGGACCGATAGCGCTTTACACCGGGCACAGATCGGGAAAGCCGATAGTGCGCTGAATTCAGCGCACTGTCAGCTTTCCAGCAGTATATAGAACTGCCTGTGCCCGATCTGATGAAAGGTCCTCTTTAAGCTAAGAATTACTAATAGTAGCTTTGCAGTGCAGGATATTCAGGAAAAATGTATTTTTAAGGCACACAAAAACAATATCAGGTCTCCTCAGGTGCATTAAGTCGAATAGAGTGGGCAAATTCCTATGTACATACCGTGCCATTGGTGGGGGAAAAAAAGCTGTCCAGACCTCCCACCTCCTCCGAAATGTATCTAGGTTGCCACCTGAACATGCAAACACCCGTTTGCACACCAAACTAATAATTTAGCGATACCATAGAGGTCAATTCCGCTAAGGAAGGGCAGGAAGAGATAGTTCCATCTACGGGCTATGAGCAAATAGGCAACTCCCAAAGCTTGACACACCAGCGTTCTATGTCTGTTCGGGATCTTATGGATACCTACAGTGGCGTAACTAGGAATGGCGGGGCCCCGTGGCGAACTTTTGACATGGCCCCCCCCCCCATCCCAACTGACGCCGAAGACCTCGACCGACCCCCTCCTCCGCACTCTATTATGTCCCTTACTGGCCCCTGCACACAGTATTAACCCCAATAGTGTCCCCTGCACACAGTATTAACCCCAGTAGTGTCCCCTGCACACAGTATTAACCCCAATAGTGTCCCCTGCACACAGTATTAACCCCAATAGTGGCTCCTGCACACAGTATTAACCCCAATAGTGTCCCCTGCACATAGTATTAACCCCAATAGTGGCCCCTGCACACAGTATTAACCCCAATAGTGTCCCTCTGTGGACACCCATAAACAATTATTATACTCTGGGGTCTTTTCAGACCCCAGAGTATAATAATCAGAGACCCGGGGAATAAAAACATTAAAAAAAAACCCACTGTTGCTTCTTACCTGTTCCCCGGCTCCTGTGCTGTGCTGTCCTCCTGTGCTGACCGCCGCTCGCGTCCTTCGTTAATGACATCGGACATCACATGACCCGGGAAGCATGCCGGGTTCATGTGACGTCAGAGACGTCAGACAACAGTAGGACGGAGGCCTATATGGCAGGATCGCGGAGAGGTAAGTAACAGTTTTTTATGTTTATTACCTCTCCCGATCCGCCGGTCATTATACTCGGGGATCTGCAAAGACCCCCGAGTATAATGATAGCCCCTGTGGGGCCCGCGGTGTCACTTGCCGATCCCGGCCCAGGCAGTATAGGCAAGTGAATAGGGCCTGTAACAGCCTATTTTAAAAAAACCGCAGCGGTAGCGGCTGTCACCAGGCCCCCTAATGGCCCGGGCCCTGTGGCAGCTGCTACTGCTGCTACCACGGTAGTTACGCCACTGGATACCTAGTAAGTTCCATCTCCGGTGAGCAGTTCACCCCGCCACTACACAGCCTATTGAGTAAGGAAAAAACGGACGTTAATGTTTCTCTTTGAGATATCCTGCTATATAATATTTCCTTTTTTGATCACAGGAGTGGTATGACAAATGGGTGAATATGGGGACCAAGAAATCCGATTTTATAAAGAAGATCTATGCCCACAGCTTGCAATACTCCAGAAGTGAGAAAGAGGAGAAGGCTATTGTGGGTGGCCCTGGATTTGTTTCCTGTGACTCCTATGCAATGGCTGCTGCTATTGATGGAAGTACAGTTACAAAGGTCATTGAATGTGCAGTAACTGTAGAGCTCAATGGAAAATGTACTCGGGGAATGATGGTACTGGATTTGATTGATGAGTTCAAAAAAACAAATCACGTCTTTGTGATAAATGGATGTGACATGGAAAAGTTTAAAGTACTTATGGAGTCCACTGTCATTTAACTCATTTGAGTGTAATATAAGAGTAAAATAAGTATATGAATCATAAAACAATAGATTTTCTAGGATATTTTGCAACAAATATTGCAGTTTAATATTTTATTACACAAGGGCAATATGCTTATGGTGCTAGTTGCATTACTTATGCTGTAATTTCTTTTACCTAAACATTAAAATGAGAATAACTAAAATGTTTGTGTTTATTTCAACCCACCTGGCTTTCAGGTATAGATCTTGCCAGATTTATAACTAGCAAAGTGTGGAACCAATAGCAAATCCCACCCCCACCCAGCATCAGAGTATAATGATCAGAGGCCCAGGGGAGGTGGCAAATATAAAAAAAACCTGTGTTACTTATCTCTCCTGGGTTCCAGTGTAACTCTGTTGTCTTCGGCCCTCTTCTATGCTGACGTCATTATGTGTTGTGAAGAGATCTCAGAGTGTAATAATAGTATTTGGCCCAAACTGAACCACAAGGTGAACCTCACAAGACATATCTCCTGGGGTTTGCCCAAACAATACTCTTACTGTTGGCCCACGTGCCTGCGTTCTTACATGCCAGTCACCGCTCCAGCTCACAGCCACCGCTGCTTCCCTTTATGCCCCCTAGGGGACCCGTGCCTCCCATATCATGTCGCTGCATCAATGTCCTGATGCTGTTCAGTGTCAGCATTGTGATATGGGACTAACGCCACCCCCTGGAGGGCAGAAGAGGAAGTGGAGGAGGCAATGAACAGGAGTGGGGAATGGTAAGTAAATAGGGCTGTTGCCTGCTGGGGTTACTCTAGCAGGTAAAGGCCTATTAAAAAAAATAAAATAATACGCACCGTACCATAAATGAATGTATCACATGGTTCACTATTAACTGTATGACGGGATTGTAGTATTTATGCTGGCAGCCAGAATACACTATAAGGACGGGTTCACACGCAGTATTTTGGTTCGTAATATGGAACGTAGATGCCGCGGGAGCTTTTGTGGGCCGTATACGCTCCCATTGTTTTCAATGGGAGCCGGTACCGTATACGCGGCGCTATTTTGCGGCCGCCGCAAAATCACGGCCGCAAAATAGCGCCGCGTATACGGTACCGGCTCCCATTGAAAACAATGGGAGCGTATACGGCACGCAAAAGCTCCCGCGGCGTCTACGTTCCACATTACGAACCAAAATACTCCGTGTGAACCCGGCCTAATACAATAGTATATTATTTTTGCAATTATAACATCATTATACTCAAATTTCCTTTAACCCATTAAAAAGTGAATTATGTATAAAACAACAATAAAAAGGTCTTTATATTTGATATTTCCACATCTGTAATGGTCCACAGTATAAAACACATGATTTATCTTAGTTGGTGAGTGTTATTTAAAGAAAAAAAAAAAAGCTAAACGACAGCGATAGAACTGCTTTTTTTTGTCCCCTTGTATCTAAATAAATGGAATTAATAAAAATAAGTCCGCTACTATCTCTAGGAATCTGAAGAAAAATACTATATAGGTTTTTGAAGAAGCTGATTCAAAAACAAATGATTTTTTAACTGTATTAAATTGTAGCATTTCTGCTGAAGATTTTTTTTTTTTGCGAGGTGGATGGGATTAGCCAGAATCCCATCGCTTTGTAGGTTCTGTAAAACATGGCGTAATTGCAATGTGGGGCCCTGTCCTAAGAATGAGAGTCCATGCTGCAGAAACACTCTTTTTTTAATTGCAGAATTTGCAGCGCTTTTTTGAGCCAAAGACAGGAGGGGATTAAGTAGAAGTATAAGTGCTAGTTCACACGTGAGTATAAGGGGAGGTTTTTGACAGCGGATTTCGCGTCCAAAACCTCCCCTTATAATGGTGGTCTATGGAGACCGCCGGGCTTCTGTTCTCCGCTAGCGGCGAGCTGCTGCTAGCGGAGAAAAGAAAGGACATGTCCTTTCTTCAGGCGGAAGCCGCGCAGGCTCAGCCGCGCGGCTTCCGCCCCCGGCAGCTCCCTCCTATGTCGGCTCATTCATTTGAGCCGACAGCAGAGGGTTAAGCCGCGACAGCGATGGTCGCGGCGGGCGGTTTTGACAAGAGAGAGACGCGTCTCGCCGCGTCTCTCTCTGTGTCAAAACCCGCGCGGGCAGTTCACGTGTGAACTAGCCCTAAATATTGCCTATATATGTCTAGTTCCACTTATAGCCATTCCTGACTTTGGAAATGCCTGCCCCTTGGGTACAAAACGGCTGTGGACGGTTGTGTGAATGTAGGTTGACACTGGGTTCACACTAGCGCCCGGACTCCGTTTTCAGGTTTCTGTCTTCTGCATGCAGAAAACGTAAACCTGTCAGTCCAGGTCCCACCATGAGCGCCGGTGAGCGCTTTATGCTCTCGGCCGCTAAACAGTTTTTTTAAAACCGGACACAGAGTACTGCATTTCCGACTCTGTGTCCGGTTTAAAAAAACGGTTTTGCGGCGGAGAGCATAAAACGCTCACCGACGCTCACAGCTGGATAGCTTTCAAACCCATTCAAATGAATGGGTTGGAAAGAGTCCGGCAGCTTTTCGTCTCCTGCTCTGTTTTGTGCAGGAAACGGAGACCTGCATGAACGGAGACCGGGCGCAGATGTGAACGAGCCCTTAGAAGTAGCTTTTCAGTTTTTTACAATCTAATTGAACATTGCATGGTCTGATCTTGGGGTGATCTTGCTGGAATGTCCACTTCTGAGAAGACTGTCAACTGTCTTGAATGGCTTCTACTTGTGCATTATCTAAAATTGGAAATGGCTCAACATCCTTCCTGCATTGATGGGCAGCATCGTCCACTTGCTGATGATCAGTTAACCAAGGGCATTTGTTTAGTAGCACCTGGCTGCTACATATCCTTTTACCTCCTATGACAGCAGAGGTTCTTCACAAACAGCTTCTGATTTTATTGTTTCTTAAATAAATAATCACACAACAATGGTGTAATTTGTCATAGCTTGTTGTTCATTTTAAGGAATATTAAGACTGAGGACAAGATATTTTTTATGATTTCCTGATATGTAAAACAATATAATTCAAAGAGGATGTTCTTTATTTTTCTCATGAATGTACATGAACTTTTTTGCAGTGATAGGAAGATTTGTAGGTCACTTACCATGGAAAAGACAAACATGTTCTGGTATGATAGTGCATTGTTGTTAGCAAATCATTACCATGAAGCTCCAGACTACAATATTACACCAATGGATTCAGTACACATTGATCTTTTTGTCAAGCTAGTTACAGAGGACTTAAAGCATCTTTCACAGGATATAGTTTTTAAGCCTGCAGATAAAGGCGGTAACACTGTGGTTCTGGACAGGGAACAATATACTCAAATGTGTTGGAACATTCTGGGAGATAAAGACTGTTATTGTACTGTATCAAGGGAGATCCTTAAGAAGTATCAGCAGGAGCTCTCTAATATTGTTAATAGAGCCTTTGAGTATGAACTGATAGATAATAATGAAAAGACATTCCTTATTCCCAAGCATCCAGTGATGGCATGCTTTTACACGCTTCCTAAAATTGATAAGGGGGTTTCTCCTTTAAGGGGACGTCCGATAGTATCACAGATTGACAGTCTCACGCAAAATGTGAGCATCTATTTGGATCAGATCTTGAGACCGTATGTAGAGGGACTATCCTCGTACACAAGGGACACAACAGAGGTATTAAATAAGTTGGAGGGGATAGTTCTGGATGAGGAGGTTCACTTTGCAAGTTTGGACGTGGAGGCACTATGTTCCTCCATCCCGCACAATCAGGGGTATAGGGCCATCAGTTACTTTCTGAGATCTAGGAGGGTGCAGCTCAGTCAACACAGTGCGTTCATCATGGAGCTGTTGTCTTTCGTGCTTGAGAAAAACATCTTTACTTTTGAGGGGCGGACCTTCCACCAGCTGAGGGGTACAGCAATGGGGAGCCCTGTGGCCCACACTTATGCCAACCTGTACCTCGGCTTATCTAACATTGAATTGTATCTCAGATACATCGATGATGTATTCATTTTGTGGAGGGCCTCTAAGGATGACTTTAATGCCTTTGTTGCTGAGTTAAATGTGAATGACTTAGGGATGAAATTTACATCTGAATTTCATAGAGATACTCTGACCTTCCTAGATCTCAGATTGAAAAAGAACAGTGATGGTAGGATCGCCTCTATGATTTATCGCAAATCAACAGCAACAAACAGCTTATTAAATTGAAAGAGCTTCCATCCAGAACCTTTAAGGAAAGGGATACCAGTGGGCCAATTCTTAAGAGCAAGAAGAAATTGCTCTAATATTAGGGAATTTGTCCATTAGTCTAAGGATTTGGCTATTAGATTTGAGCAGAAGAGATTTCCTGTGAATACCATTAACAGAGCCTTTAATAAAGCCAAAATGACGGATCGTAAGAGATTACTTGTACCTAAAGGGAGATCAGAGAGTGATGGAAATTTTCGGATCATAGGCACATAGGATAGCCAATATAAGAGGATTATGAAAACTTTGAAAAAGCACTGGAGAATTTTGCAATCGGACCTAGATTTGGAGGAAGTATTGGTGTCAAGACCTTTGGTGACAAACAGGAGAGGGAAGAACCTGAGGGATCAGTTGGTCCATAGTTTTCTGCAACCAGAAGTGGGTAGGGAAACTTGGCTGAATAGAAGTAGACCTGTTGGTACTTTTAGATGTGGAGGGTGCTCAGCTTGCAGGTTTATTGATTCAGCTAAGACCTTCACTAATAATGTAACCAACCGGGTCTTCCACTGCCGTGAATTTGCCAATTGCTCCACGATGGGGGTTATCTACCTCCTGAGCTGTCCATGCCCAATGGGCTATGTGGGAAAAACCATGAGACAGTTCAGGAGGAGGATAAGGGATCACGTATGTTTTATCCTGAACTATCGTGATAGCGCAGTAGCCAGGCATTTCAAGACATGTCACAATGCCAACACAGATGGTTTGAAATTTCGAGGTCATGAGACCACATGCACAAGGGGGAGACTGGGATAATCGTTTATCAATTGCGGAAGTAGCGGTTGGTGAAATATGAGACATTATTCTGTCACAGTGAAGGGTTGGTGAAATATGAGACATTATTCTGTCACAGGGATCTTTAGTGTGAATAAGGATATGGGGGGAGGGGATGCTTTCTGAATAGCCCGAGGTTCATGGTGCCCTTAATCTGCCCCTGATAGGGGAGGGAATTTTGGGGTAGAGAGAGAAAGGTTCTAATGAGAATGGGAGTAGGGATTGTGAGGTACTTGACAGAAAAGCAACAGTAACAATTACGTACCCGGTAGATAGTTGGAAAAATAAAACAAAATATACTTGGAGGACCAATAAAACTCATGGCTTGGGTTATGCAAATTAAGGAACTGAGCTGCACCGCAGAAATATATCCAGGAAATCCATTTTATTTACTAGAGCACTACGCGTTTCAGGGTACAGCACCCCTTTCTGAATTGTATACAGTAACAGAAGAAAACAGTGCTGACCATTCCTTAGTAAGTCACAGATTTTCTCTGTTTTCTTTGACAAAAAGCAAAATGGACTGTAGAAAGCATGGTTATTATTCCAAGCTGGCCTTTTCTGGAGATTTCCATCACAGTAGCTATGGATATATTAAAGGAAGCTAGGCAAACTGAGGAAAACTGCATTCATGAATTGAGTAGTTGGGCAGTTGTTCCAAGTTTACAGTGTGGAAATGCTGAATAGTTCTCTTCATAATGCTGTTTGCTCTACAAGGATAACCAAGACAGATGCACCGGGATTTCTACAGAAGAAAGCACTTAATATGTTACTATACTTCCCTCCAACATCAAAGACTTTCTAGGATTCCAACTCTTAACCATAACTGAGCTATACTCTAATGTTCTTTCTCTTTTGGCTTCTGGAAACCATGCTACTTCTTATAAAGCATAAAAAAGTCACATCAATCTGACCACAATCTTTTCACAAGTGGCATCAGAGACCAGGCAGAGCTCCAGTATCATATGCCATGGTAAGGGATCCCTTGAGAAAGAGGATTTCATGTATCCTCCTCTAACAATAGCCATAGAGTTCCATTGAACGATAAAACATTATGCAGAGGCCTCATTTAGACATAAACTGCTGCAGATGTCCCAGTCTAAATTTGTTCCTAACTGGTAGCCCACAAACCATTAGTAGGGGACCACCATCTAGTGCATGCTGTGTATTTTTTTCCTGTGAAATTTATTAGGGATTAAAAAAAAAAAATCTGTATCAAATTCAAAGCGAAGCGCACCAGGCTTTTAAGCTGCATGTTTATAGAGATTCCTTGCTTGGAGAAACATTAACACACCCAACCACTCCCTTATGGAAGCATAGATTACTATGTCCCAGCATGCTGAAATCTTTTTTTTTTTTTTTTTTTTCCATTCTGGCTGGGAAGTTGTATGTCACGATGGAAACAAATCTGCAGATTTTTTCATCAACTTTATATCAGGAACATAAAAATATTTGAAGTAATTTAAATGGCAATGTAGTAGATGGAAGCCACTTGAAAATAAAAACATCTGCTATAGTTGCTCTCTTTTCCGGTTTTTGGAAGGGGATCCTGACATGGTCAAAAGTATATGGACATCTGACTATCACACCAGATAAAGTTGGGCACCGTTTTGTGACTATAAGAACCTCCACTATTTTGGGAAAGCTTTCTATAGGGTAGTCTGAGGTAACTTGGGCCCATCAGCCAAAGAGAATTTGTGAAGTCAGGCATTGATGTTGGAAAAACACACAGCTGACATGACTACTGTAACTCTAAGGCTAAGTACACATCTGCATCGGAGTCTCAGCATAAAAGCAGTGGAAACCAAGTGAACCCCATTACAGGCTATGGGTTCTGAAGATAACCGTTGTTTTAGTGGTCCAGCTCTCTGTCTTTGGAGAGGCCAGCACATGTGTGAACCCAGTTTAGTTCAAAGCTTGCTTGGATGACTTAGACTGTAAGTATTTAACATCTGCAATATTTACATCTTACACATTTTTTTATATATCAACTACCTCTGTGAAGGAGAAGTAATTGGAAGATCATAAACTGATCAAAAAAGGTACTTTGAGCTCTTTGGCAGATATTTGATGAGATCTATGACAATGTAGGTTTCAGATATCTAAAAACCTTATTAAAATGATACATACGTAAATAGTATACAGCTGCATAACCACATTGCCTTGTGGTGTTTTACTCTAAAATCGCTTAGTATAGAGATCTCCATCTTTGTTATAAAAGCAGTCTTCTTGCCGTATGGGAACCCATACTTCCAATCCTACCTCAAACAATCTTGGTGTAAGGGAAAGTAAAGAATTCTATAATTCTTGCGCAGCCTTCTGGCTCAGTTTAGATGAATGTTTCACCTAGCATCTTTGATCCATTCATTCCTAATGTAAAACTGACAGCTTTTCCTGCTGCTGCCTTTTAAGAAACCCGTGACTAGATTCCAGGGAATCTTATTTTTTTGTAATTGCCTTAGACCAGGGGCAGATTTGGATCTGAAAGTGGCTCTGGAAAAAAACATTAAGGTTAAGGCCCCACGTTGCAGAAACTCAGCTTTTTTGTTGCAGATTTTCGAGGAGTGAATTGGGCATAAGGTAGAAGTGTAACAACTTCCTATACATTTCCACACTTTGCATAAAAATAAATAAAGCAGACATGCTGAGATTTTCAAAATTGTTGTCATGTAAATACCTTCTGATACTTGTGACATCCAATTTCACACGAAGTACTGAATGGATCACTATGTGCCATTATTTCAATCTTCCAATATGAGGAATTTGCCTCTCTGCTCCTCTTGCTGACATTCCAGTTCATTAATGTTTTCCAAATCACTGGGACATGCAGCGCTGAACAATGCTGACTTCTTGGCCTGGACCCATAGTGATCTGATGGAGTGAGAACCCAAGGTCTCTCAGTTCGAGGATTTTGTCCTTTTCAGTTTGTGACAAATATCAATAACCAGTATGTTGATGAACAGGAAGCATTACACAGTCATCCAATACCACTCGATCAAAATTTTGAGGTTTCATGTGGCTATGAAAGCTTGCTTTCTATTTGGACTATAAGGCGCTCCCATTTTCCACGGATTGGAGCAGATTTTAGGAACAATTATAACTTCCTCAATTTCTATAACCTTATGACTTGACCTACTCGGTGTTGCAATTTCAATGTTGAAGAGACTATGACTGCGTAACTTCATTGACTACATCTAGACCATGACAGTAAAGTGAATCCTGTGGATGTCAAGTCATCATTTAGTCATTTCATAGACACACCTCTGCTACCTCATATCATAAGATCATTCATGACAGAATTAATATTTTGTTGTTTTGTTGTGGTTGTCATGGTATTTAAGTTGTATATAGCAACAGATTATTCTCATGAGAAACTGAAAGAGACCTAATAAAAAGGTCCCTATGTGTCATGGTGGAATACTTTCTTCCAACATACTGCTGCAATAAGGTAAGCCTGGAGACCGTGATGACTTATTGACTCTCATATGACATGCTGCAAAGTGAATCTAATTAAATTTTGTTAGGCCAGGTCCCCATGTGGCGAAAGTGCAGCGGAGTTTGACATTCAGGCTAATCCCATCCACACATTGCAGAAAAATATCCGCTGCGATTTCAAAACTGTCGCATTTTTGCAAATCGCAGCATGTTAGTTATACCTGTGGAACACACGATTTACCTACAGTGTTTGCCAAAAGTATTTGCACCCCTGCAATTCTGTCAGATAATACTCGTTTTCTTCCAGAAAATGATTGCAAGCACAAACTCTTTGGTATTAATTAGAGATGAGCGAACACTAAAATGTTCGAGGTTCGAAATTCGATTCGAACAGCCGCTCAATGTTCGTGTGTTCGAACGGGTTTCGAACCCCATTATAGT
Organism: Leptodactylus fuscus; assembly: GCF_031893055.1. Lineage (NCBI taxonomy): Eukaryota > Metazoa > Chordata > Amphibia > Anura > Leptodactylidae > Leptodactylus > Leptodactylus fuscus. The sequence goes on along the minus strand of NC_134268.1, from coordinate 104,937,169 downwards.
CTATGGGGAACAGATACTCGTTAAGGGGGAAACCCAAATCCGTGTCTGGAGGGTCACCAAGTCCACTATGACACCCCAGGAAATGATGCCAACACCTCTGGAATGACACTGGGACAGCAGGGGAAGCATGTCTGGGGGCATCTAACACACCAAAGACCCTCTATTACCCCAACATCACAGCCTAACAACTACACACTTTACACACTCAATACCACCTCTCTGACAGTAGGAAAACACCTTGAAACATGTGTATTTGGCACTTGCAGTGAGGAGAGCTTGTCACCAGCAGTGAATTTGGCCCTTGTAGTAAGTTGAGGTTGGCACCAACATTTGTTTTGAAAATCAGGGTGGATTGAGCCTCTAACCAGCAGAGTTTGGGCAAATTCATGGTGGAGGGAGCCTCTAAAAACCCCAGTTTGGACCAATTCATGGTGGAGGGAGCCTCTAACCAGCCCAGTTTGGGCAAATTCATGGTGGAGGGAGCCTCTAAAAAACCCAGTTTGGACCAATTCATGGTGGAGGGAGCCTCTAACCAGCCCAGTTTGGGCAAATTCATGGTGGAGGGAGCCTCTAACCAGCCCAGTTTGGACCAATTAATGGTGGAGGGAGCCTCTAACCACCCCAGTTTGGACCAATTCATGGTGGAGGGAGCCTCTAACCAGCCCAGTTTGGACCAATTCATGGTGGAGGGAGCCTCTAAAAAACCCAGTTTGGACCAATTCATGGTGGAGGGAGCCTCTAAACAGCCCAGTTTGGGCAAATTCATGGTGGAGGGAGCCTCTAAAAAACCCAGTTTGGACCAATTCATGGTGGAGGGAGCCTCTAACCAGCCCAGTTTGGACCAATTAATGGTGGAGGGAGCCTCTAAACAGCCAAGTTTGGACCAATTCATGGTGGAGGGAGCCTCTAAAAAACCCAGTTTGGACCAATTCATGGTGGAGGGAGCCTCTAAACAGCCCAGTTTGGGCAAATTCATGGTGGAGGGAGCCTCTAAAAAACCCAGTTTGGACCAATTCATGGTGGAGGGAGCCTCTAACCAGCCCAGTTTGGACCAATTAATGGTGGAGGGAGCCTCTAAACAGCCAAGTTTGGACCAATTCATGGTGGAGGGAGCCTCTAAAAACCCCAGTTTGGACCAATTCATGGTGGAGGGAGCCTCTAACCAGCCCAGTTTGGACCAATTAATGGTGGAGGGAGCCTCTAACCACCCCAGTTTGGACCAATTCATGGTGGAGGGAGCCTCTAAAAACCCCAGTTTGGACCAATTCATGGTGGAGGGAGCCTCTAACCAGCCCAGTTTGGGCAAATTCATGGTGGAGGGAGCCTCTAAACAGCCCAGTTTGGGCAAATTCATGGTGGAGGGAGCCTCTAACCAGCCCAGTTTGGACCAATTAATGGTGGAGGGAGCCTCTAACCAGCCCAGTTTGGACCAATTAATGGTGGAGGGAGCCTCTAACCACCCCAGTTTGGACCAATTCATGGTGGAGGGAGCCTCTAAAAACCCCAGTTTGGAACAATTCATGGTGGAGGGAGCCTCTAAAAACCCCAGTTTGGACCAATTCATGGTGGAGGGAGCCTCTAACCAGCCCAGTTTGGGCAAATTCATGGTGGAGGGAGCCTCTAAACAGCCCAGTTTGGGCAAATTCATGGTGGAGGGAGCCTCTAACCAGCCCAGTTTGGACCAATTAATGGTGGAGGGAGCCTCTAACCAGCCCAGTTTGGACCAATTAATGGTGGAGGGAGCCTCTAACCACCCCAGTTTGGACCAATTCATGGTGGAGGGAGCCTCTAAAAACCCCAGTTTGGACCAATTCATGGTGGAGGGAGCCTCTAACCAGCCCAGTTTGGGCAAATTCATGGTGGAGGGAGCCTCTAAACAGCCCAGTTTGGGCAAATTCATGGTGGAGGGAGCCTCTAACCAGCCCAGTTTGGACCAATTAATGGTGGAGGGAGCCTCTAACCAGCCCAGTTTGGACCAATTAATGGTGGAGGGAGCCTCTAACCACCCCAGTTTGGACCAATTCATGGTGGAGGGAGCCTCTAAACAGCCAAGTTTGGACCAATTCATGGTGGAGGGAGCCTCTAAAAACCCCAGTTTGGACCAATTCATGGTGGAGGGAGCCTCTAACCAGCCCAGTTTGGGCAAATTCATGGTGGAGGGAGCCTCTAAACAGCCCAGTTTGGGCAAATTCATGGTGGAGGGAGCCTCTAACCAGCCCAGTTTGGACCAATTAATGGTGGAGGGAGCCTCTAACCAGCCCAGTTTGGACCAATTAATGGTGGAGGGAGCCTCTAACCACCCCAGTTTGGACCAATTCATGGTGGAGGGAGCCTCTAAAAACCCCAGTTTGGACCAATTCATGGTGGAGGGAGCCTCTAACCAGCCCAGTTTGGGCAAATTCATGGTGGAGGGAGCCTCTAAACAGCCCAGTTTGGGCAAATTCATGGTGGAGGGAGCCTCTAACCAGCCCAGTTTGGACCAATTAATGGTGGAGGGAGCCTCTAACCAGCCCAGTTTGGACCAATTAATGGTGGAGGGAGCCTCTAACCACCCCAGTTTGGACCAATTCATGGTGGAGGGAGCCTCTAAACAGCCAAGTTTGGACCAATTCATGGTGGAGGGAGCCTCTAAAAACCCCAGTTTGGACCAATTCATGGTGGAGGGAGCCTCTAACCAGCCCAGTTTGGGCAAATTCATGGTGGAGGGAGCCTCTAAACAGCCCAGTTTGGGCAAATTCATGGTGGAGGGAGCCTCTAACCAGCCCAGTTTGGACCAATTAATGGTGGAGGGAGCCTCTAACCAGCCCAGTTTGGACCAATTAATGGTGGAGGGAGCCTCTAACCACCCCAGTTTGGACCAATTCATGGTGGAGGGAGCCTCTAAAAACCCCAGTTTGGACCAATTCATGGTGGAGGGAGCCTCTAACCAGCCCAGTTTGGGCAAATTCATGGTGGAGGGAGCCTCTAAACAGCCCAGTTTGGGCAAATTCATGGTGGAGGGAGCCTCTAACCAGCCCAGTTTGGACCAATTAATGGTGGAGGGAGCCTCTAACCAGCCCAGTTTGGACCAATTAATGGTGGAGGGAGCCTCTAACCACCCCAGTTTGGACCAATTCATGGTGGAGGGAGCCTCTAAACAGCCAAGTTTGGACCAATTCATGGTGGAGGGAGCCTCTAAAAACCCCAGTTTGGACCAATTCATGGTGGAGGGAGCCTCTAACCAGCCCAGTTTGGGCAAATTCATGGTGGAGGGAGCCTCTAAACAGCCCAGTTTGGGCAAATTCATGGTGGAGGGAGCCTCTAACCAGCCCAGTTTGGACCAATTAATGGTGGAGGGAGCCTCTAACCAGCCCAGTTTGGACCAATTAATGGTGGAGGGAGCCTCTAACCACCCCAGTTTGGACCAATTCATGGTGGAGGGAGCCTCTAAAAACCCCAGTTTGGGCCAATTCATGGTGGAGGGAGCCTCTAACCAGCCCAGTTTGGGCAAATTCATGGTGGAGGGAGCCTCTAAACAGCCCAGTTTGGGCAAATTCATGGTGGAGGGAGCCTCTAACCAGCCCAGTTTGGACCAATTAATGGTGGAGGGAGCCTCTAACCAGCCCAGTTTGGACCAATTAATGGTGGAGGGAGCCTCTAACCACCCCAGTTTGGACCAATTCATGGTGGAGGGAGCCTCTAAACAGCCAAGTTTGGACCAATTCATGGTGGAGGGAGCCTCTAAAAACCCCAGTTTGGACCAATTCATGGTGGAGGGAGCCTCTAACCAGCCCAGTTTGGGCAAATTCATGGTGGAGGGAGCCTCTAAACAGCCCAGTTTGGGCAAATTCATGGTGGAGGGAGCCTCTAACCAGCCCAGTTTGGACCAATTAATGGTGGAGGGAGCCTCTAACCAGCCCAGTTTGGACCAATTAATGGTGGAGGGAGCCTCTAACCACCCCAGTTTGGACCAATTCATGGTGGAGGGAGCCTCTAAAAACCCCAGTTTGGACCAATTCATGGTGGAGGGAGCCTCTAACCAGCCCAGTTTGGGCAAATTCATGGTGTAGGGAGCCTCTAAACAGCCCAGTTTGGGCAAATTCATGGTGGAGGGAGCCTCTAACCAGCCCAGTTTGGACCAATTAATGGTGGAGGGAGCCTCTAACCAGCCCAGTTTGGACCAATTAATGGTGGAGGGAGCCTCTAACCACCCCAGTTTGGACCAATTCATGGTGGAGGGAGCCTCTAAACAGCCAAGTTTGGACCAATTCATGGTGGAGGGAGCCTCTAAAAACCCCAGTTTGGACCAATTCATGGTGGAGGGAGCCTCTAACCAGCCCAGTTTGGGCAAATTCATGGTGGAGGGAGCCTCTAAACAGCCCAGTTTGGGCAAATTCATGGTGGAGGGAGCCTCTAACCAGCCCAGTTTGGACCAATTAATGGTGGAGGGAGCCTCTAACCAGCCCAGTTTGGACCAATTAATGGTGGAGGGAGCCTCTAACCACCCCAGTTTGGACCAATTCATGGTGGAGGGAGCCTCTAAACAGCCAAGTTTGGACCAATTCATGGTGGAGGGAGCCTCTAAAAACCCCAGTTTGGACCAATTCATGGTGGAGGGAGCCTCTAACCAGCCCAGTTTGGGCAAATTCATGGTGGAGGGAGCCTCTAAACAGCCCAGTTTGGGCAAATTCATGGTGGAGGGAGCCTCTAACCAGCCCAGTTTGGACCAATTAATGGTGGAGGGAGCCTCTAACCAGCCCAGTTTGGACCAATTAATGGTGGAGGGAGCCTCTAACCACCCCAGTTTGGACCAATTCATGGTGGAGGGAGCCTCTAAAAACCCCAGTTTGGACCAATTCATGGTGGAGGGAGCCTCTAACCAGCCCAGTTTGGGCAAATTCATGGTGGAGGGAGCCTCTAAACAGCCCAGTTTGGGCAAATTCATGGTGGAGGGAGCCTCTAACCAGCCCAGTTTGGACCAATTAATGGTGGAGGGAGCCTCTAACCAGCCCAGTTTGGACCAATTAATGGTGGAGGGAGCCTCTAACCACCCCAGTTTGGACCAATTCATGGTGGAGGGAGCCTCTAAACAGCCAAGTTTGGACCAATTCATGGTGGAGGGAGCCTCTAAAAACCCCAGTTTGGACCAATTCATGGTGGAGGGAGCCTCTAACCAGCCCAGTTTGGGCAAATTCATGGTGGAGGGAGCCTCTAAACAGCCCAGTTTGGGCAAATTCATGGTGGAGGGAGCCTCTAACCAGCCCAGTTTGGACCAATTAATGGTGGAGGGAGCCTCTAACCAGCCCAGTTTGGACCAATTAATGGTGGAGGGAGCCTCTAACCAGCCCAGTTTGGACCAATTAATGGTGGAGGGAGCCTCTAACCACCCCAGTTTGGACCAATTCATGGTGGAGGGAGCCTCTAAAAAACCCAGTTTGGACCAATTCATGGTGGAGGGAGCCTCTAAACAGCCCAGTTTGGGCAAATTCATGGTGGAGGGAGCCTCTAAACAGCCCAGTTTGGGCAAATTCATGGTGGAGGGAGCCTCTAACCAGCCCAGTTTGGACCAATTAATGGTGGAGGGAGCCTCTAACCAGCCCAGTTTGGACCAATTCATGGTGGAGGGAGCCTCTAAACAGCCCAGTTTGGGCAAATTCATGGTGGAAGGAGCCTCTAACCAGCAGAGTTGTGGGAAAGCAGGGTGGAGGGAGCCTCTAACCAGCAGAGTTGGTGGAAATCAGGGTGGAGGGAGCCTCTAACCAGCAGAGTTGGGGGAAATCATGTTGGAGGGAGCCTAGTATTAGCAGAATTGTGCAACGCTTATGGTGGATGAGTATGAGGATGCGGAGGAATTGGAGAGGTTGAGTACAGACATGGAGTTTCATGTTGGGGTGCTTTACACAGGTGGGCACAAAAATGAAGGCTCTATCCAGTGGTGGTTCATTTTTATCAAAGTGAGCCGGTCGGCACTCTCAGCTGACAGACGGGTGCGCTTGTCAGTGATGATGCCACCGGCTGCACTGAACACCCTCTCAGATAGGACGCTGGCGGCAGGACAGGACAGCACCTCCAAGGCATATAGGGCAAGTTCAAGCCACAGGTCCAACTTCGACACCCAATACGTGTAGGGCGCAGAGGGGTCGGAGAGGACAGGGCTGTGGTCGGAAAGGTATTCCCGCAACATGCGCCTATACTTCTCACGCCTGGTGACACTAGGACCCTCCGTGGCGGCACTTTGGCGAGGGGGTGCCATCAAGGTGTCCCAGACCTTAGACAGTGTGCCCCTCGTTTGTGTGGACCGGTGAGAACTTGGTTGCCTACTGGAGGAACTGCCCTCCCTGCCGCCACTGTCACATGCTGGAAACATCTCCATCATATTCTGCACCAATTGCCTGTGGCAAGCATTGATGCGATTGGCCCTCCCCTCTACCGGAATAAAAGACGAGATGTTGTTTTTATACCGGGGGTCAAGGATAGCAAAGATCCAGTACTGGTTGTCCTCCATGATTTTGACAATACGCTTGTCGGTTGTAAAGCACCCCAACATGAACTCAGCCATGTCTGCCACAGTGTTAGTTGGCATGACTCCTCTGGCCCCACCGGAAAGTTCAATCTCCATTTCCTCCTCATCCTCCATGTCTACCCATCCGCGCTGCAACAATGGGACGATTCGAAGTTGCCCGGAAGCCTCCTGTATCACCATCACATCATCGGACAACTCTTCTTCCTCCTCCTCCTCCTCCTCCTCCTCCTCCATTAAACGCAGTGAAGCGGACAGATGTGTGGACCTACTCTCCAGCTGTGACGGATCGGATGCTATCCCTAACTCCTCTGTGTGATCTGAGTTATCCCTGATGTCAATCAGGGATTCTCTCAGAACACACAAGAGCGGGATTGTAAGGCTCACCATCGCATCCTCAGAGCTCACCCTCCTTGTGGACTCCTCAAAGACCCGTAGGATGTCACAAAGGTCTCTCATCCATGGCCACTCATGGATGTGAAACTGAGGCAGCTGACTTTGTGGCACCCTAGGGTTTTGTAGCTGGTATTCCATCAAAGGTCTCTGCTGCTCAACCACTCTATTCAACATCTGAAACGTTGAGTTCCAGCGTGTGGGGACGTCGCACAAAAGCCGGTGTTGTGGCACATGCAGGCGTTGCTGGAGAGATTTTAAGCTAGCAGCGGCTACTGTCGACTTGCGAAAGTGGGCGCACATGCGCCGCACTTTCACCAGTAGCTCTGGAACATTGGGGTAGCTCTTTAGGAAACGTTGCACCACTAGGTTGAAGACGTGGGCCAGGCATGGAACATGTTGGAGTCCGGCAAGCTCCAGAGCTGCTACCAGGTTCCGGCCGTTATCACAAACGACCATGCCTGGGCCCAGGTGCAGCGGCTCAAACCATATTGCCGTCTCATCGAGGAGGGCATCCCTCACCTCGGAGGCAGTGTGCTGTCTGTCCCCCAAGCTGATCAGCTTCAGCACAGCCTGCTGACGTCTACCAACGCCAGTGCTGCAACGTTTCCAACTCGTAGCTGGGGTCAATCTAACAGCGGAGGAGGAGGCGGTGGCGGAGGAGGAGGCGGTGGCGGAGGAGGAGGCGGTAGAGGAGGAGGAGGAGGGGGGTGTTCTTCTCGTGTCCCTGCCAGGAATGTTAGGCGGGGAGACGAGGTACACCGGGCCAGTTTGGGAAGCAGTCCCAGCCTCAACTACATTCACCCAGTGTGCCGTCAGTGAAATGTAGCGTCCCTGTCCGCATGCACTTGTCCACGCGTCGGTGGTCAAGTGGACCTTTGTGCAAAGCGCGGAACTAAGGGCCCGCCTGATGTTGAGTGACACGTGCTGGTGCAAGGCGGGGACGGCACACCGGGAGAAGTAGTGACGGCTAGGGACGGCATAGCGAGGTGCCGCAGTTGCCATCAGGTCCAGGAAGGCGGGAGTTTCAACAAGCCGGAACGCCAACATCTCCTGGGCCAGCAGTTTAGCGATGTTGGCGTTCAAGGCTTGCGCGTGTGGGTGGTTAGCAGTGTATTTCTGCCGCCGCTCCAATGTCTGAGAGATGGTGGGTTGTTGTAAAGAAACGCCTGATGGTGCCTTTGATGGTGCAGGAGAAGGAGATAAGACAGGACCAGGGGAGGATGAGGTAGAAGTCAACAAAGTGGCGGAGGCAGATGAAGTGGTGTCCTGGCTCGTCCTCTGGAGTGCATCGCCAGCACAGTCAGCAGTGGCAGTGGCAGAGGCAGAGGCAGAGGCAGTGGCAGTGGCGTGAACGGCAGGCGGCCTTTGTCCTGCCGTTGCTGCCTGCCACTGATTCCAGTGCTTGGATTCCAAATGACGGCGCATTGAAGTGGTGGACAGGTTGCTCTTCTCAGAGCCCCTAATCAATTTCGAGAGGCAAATTGTGCAGACAACACTATATCTGTCCTCGGCGCATTCCTTGAAAAAACTCCACACCTTCGAGAAACGTGCCCTCGAGGTGGGAGTTTTTCGGGGCTGGGTACGAACTGGAACATCTTGGGAGATTCCGGGTGTGGCCTGGCTTCGCCTAAGCTGCTGACCTCTGCCTCTGCCTCTAGCTACCCTTTTTGGTGCTGCACCTGCCTCAACATCCACACTACTTTCCCCGCTTGACATCCCCCCTGTCCAGGTCGGGTCAGTGTCCTCATCATCCACCACTTCCTCTTCCAACTCCTGTCTCATCTCCTCCTCCCGCACAATGCGCCAGTCAACTGGATGCCCTGACGGCAACTGCGTCACATCATCGTCGATGAGGGTGGGTTGCTGGTCATCCACCACCAAATCGAACGGAGATGGAGGAGACTCTAGTGTTTGAGCATCTGGACACAGATGCTCCTCTGTTAGGTTCGTGGAATCGTGACGTGGAGAGGCAGGTTGAGGGACAATGAAAGGAGCGGAGAACAGCTCTGGGGAGCAGGGACAGTTTGGGTTATTGTTCTGTAAAGCTTCGGAATTTTGGGAGGAAGGAAGACAAGACTGTTGGGTAATAGGAGGAGAGGAGGCAGAGTCTGACTGGCTGCTGGACAATGTGCTGTAAGCGTTCTCTGACAGCCATTGCAAGACCTGTTCCTGGTTCTCGGGCCTACTAAGGTTTGTACCCTGCAGTTTAGTTAATGTGGCAAGCAACCCTGGCACTGTGGAGTGGCGCAATGCTTGCTGCCCCACAGGAGTAGGCACGGGACGCCCTGTGGCTTCACTGCTACCTTGCTCCCCAGAACCATTCCCCCGACCTCGCCCACGGCCTCGTCCACGTCCCTTTCCGGGAGCCTTGCGCATTTTGAATTCCTAGTTAGAAATTGGCACTGTATACCAGTAGTAAAAATTGTGGGTGCACGTAACCCCAATATATTCTTTGAATTCCCAGTCAGACACTGGCACTATATGGCAGTAGCAAGAAATGAGGGTATTTGTATTCCCAATATACTCTTTGAATTCCCAGTCAGACAATGGCACTGTATACCAGTAGTAAAAATTGTGGGTGCACGTAACCCCAATATATTCTTTGAATTCCCAGTCAGACACTGGCACTATATGGCAGTAGCAAGAAATGAGGGTATTTGTATTCCCAATATACTCTTTGAATTCCCAGTCAGACAATGGCACTGTATACCAGTAGTAAAAATTGTGGGTGCACGTAACCCCAATATATTCTTTGAATTACCAGTCAGAAACTGGCACTATATGGCAGTAGCAAGAAATGAGGGTATTTATAACCCCAATATATTCTTTGAATTCCCAGTCAGACAATGGCACTGTATACCAGTAGTAAAAATTGTGGGTGCACGTAACCCCAATATATTCTTTGAATTACCAGTCAGAAACTGGCACTATATGGCAGTAGCAAGAAATGAGGGTATTTGTATTCCCAATATACTCTTTGAATTCCCAGTCAGACAATGGCACTGTATACCAGTAGTAAAAATTGTGGGTGCACGTAACCCCAATATATTCTTTGAATTACCAGTCAGAAACTGGCACTATATGGCAGTAGCAAGAAATGAGGGTATTTATAACCCCAATATATTCTTTGAATTCCCAGTCAGACAATGGCACTGTATACCAGTAGTAAAAATTGTGGGTGCACGTAACCCCAATATATTCTTTGAATTACCAGTCAGACACTGGCACTATATGGCAGTAGCAAGAAATGAGGGTATTTATAACCCCAATATATTCTTTGAATTCCCAGTCAGACAATGGCACTGTATACCAGTAGTAAAAATTGTGGGTGCACGTCACCCCAATATATTCTTTGAATTACCAGTCAGACACTGGCACTATATGGCAGTAGCAAGAAATGAGGGTATTTGTATTCCCAATATATTCTTTGAATTCCCAGTCAGACAATGGCACTGTATACCAGTAGTAAAAATTGTGGGTGCACGTAACCCCAATATATTCTTTGAATTACCAGTCAGACACTGGCACTATATGGCAGTAGCAAGAAATGAGGGTATTTGTATTCCCAATATATTCTTTGAATTCCCAGTCAGACAATGGCACTGTATACCAGTAGTAAAAATTGTGGGTGCACGTAACCCCAATATATTCTTTGAATTCCCAGTCAGACACTGGCACTATATGGCAGTAGCAAGAAATGAGGGTATTTGTATTCCCAATATATTCTTTGAATTCCCAGTCAGACAATGGCACTGTATACCAGTAGTAAAAATTGTGGGTGCACGTAACCCCAATATATTCTTTGAATTCCCAGTCAGACACTGGCACTATATGGCAGTAGCAAGAAATGAGGGTATTTGTATTCCCAATATATTCTTTGAATTCCCAGTCAGACAATGGCACTGTATACCAGTAGTAAAAATTGTGGGTGCACGTAACCCCAATATATTCTTTGAATTACCAGTCAGACACTGGCACTATATGGCAGTAGCAAGAAATGAGGGTATTTGTATTCCCAATATATTCTTTGAATTCCCAGTCAGACAATGGCACTGTATACCAGTAGTAAAAATTGTGGGTGCACGTAACCCCAATATATTCTTTGAATTACCAGTCAGACACTGGCACTATATGGCAGTAGCAAGAAATGAGGGTATTTGTATTCCCAATATATTCTTTGAATTCCCAGTCAGACAATGGCACTGTATACCAGTAGTAAAAATTGTGGGTGCACGTAACCCCAATATATTCTTTGAATTCCCAGTCAGACACTGGCACTATATGGCAGTAGCAAGAAATGAGGGTATTTGTATTCCCAATATATTCTTTGAATTCCCAGTCAGACAATGGCACTGTATACCAGTAGTAAAAATTGTGGGTGCACGTAACCCCAATATATTCTTTGAATTACCAGTCAGACACTGGCACTATATGGCAGTAGCAAGAAATGAGGGTATTTGTATTCCCAATATATTCTTTGAATTCCCAGTCAGACAATGGCACTGTATACCAGTAGTAAAAATTGTGGGTGCACGTAACCCCAATATATTCTTTGAATTCCCAGTCAGACACTGGCACTATATGGCAGTAGCAAGAAATGAGGGTATTTGTATTCCCAATATATTCTTTGAATTCCCAGTCAGACAATGGCACTGTATACCAGTAGTAAAAATTGTGGGTGCACGTAACCCCAATATATTCTTTGAATTACCAGTCAGACACTGGCACTATATGGCAGTAGCAAGAAATGAGGGTATTTGTATTCCCAATATATTCTTTGAATTCCCAGTCAGACAATGGCACTGTATACCAGTAGTAAAAATTGTGGGTGCACGTAACCCCAATATATTCTTTGAATTCCCAGTCAGACACTGGCACTATATGGCAGTAGCAAGAAATGAGGGTATTTGTATTCCCAATATATTCTTTGAATTCCCAGTCAGACAATGGCACTGTATACCAGTAGTAAAAATTGTGGGTGCACGTAACCCCAATATATTCTTTGAATTCCCAGTCAGACACTGGCACTATATGGCAGTAGCAAGAAATGAGGGTATTTGTATTCCCAATATATTCTTTGAATTCCCAGTCAGACAATGGCACTGTATACCAGTAGTAAAAATTGTGGGTGCACGTAACCCCAATATATTCTTTGAATTCCCAGTCAGACACTGGCACTATATGGCAGTAGCAAGAAATGAGGGTATTTGTATTCCCAATATATTCTTTGAATTCCCAGTCAGACAATGGCACTGTATACCAGTAGTAAAAATTGTGGGTGCACGTAACCCCAATATATTCTTTGAATTACCAGTCAGAAACTGGCACTATATGGCAGTAGCAAGAAATGAGGGTATTTGTATTCCCAATATATTCTTTGAATTCCCAGTCAGACAATGGCACTGTATACCAGTAGTAAAAATTGTGGGTGTATATAGCCCCAATTCTATTGCTAGGGGACTTGCAGGGTATTTCTGGGGTGAAGGTGGGGGGGCACACCGTTGGAACGGGTATCGGGGTATATATCGGGTATACGGGAATACACTGACAGTGTATTCCATTCAGGATCCTGGGAAAGCTGGGTTGCGGCGATTGAGCCCGTCAGTGCCACGTTACACTGACAAGCTTCTCCCTGGAATTTAGCTCTTACAAGAGCTGTTGGTTGTCTTCTCCTTCCTATCCTAGCCTGTCCCTGCCTACCCAGAATCTAAGCCCTAGCTAGCTGGACGGAAACCTCCGTCCTCGGTGAATTGCAAGCTCAGAATGACGCGAAGCTGGGCGTCGCTGTTCTTTTAAATTAGAGGTCACATGTTTTCGGCAGCCAATGGGTTTTGCCTACTTTTTTCAACGTCACCGGTGTCGTAGTTCCTGTCCCACCTACCCTGCGCTGTTATTGGAGCAAAAAAGGCGCCAGGGAAGGTGGGAGGGGAATCGAGTAATGGCGCACTTTACCACGCGGTGTTCGATTCGATTCGAACATGCCGAACAGCCTAATATCCGATCGAACATGAGTTCGATAGAACACTGTTCGCTCATCTCTAGTATTAATATCTTCATTTATTTTGCTTGCAATGAAAAACCACAAAAGAGAATGAAAAAAAAGTCAAATCATTGATCATTTTACACAAAACTCCAAAAATGGGCCGGACAAAAGTATTGGCACCCTCAGTCTAATACTTGGTAGCACAACCTTTAGACAAAATAATTGTGAACAACCGCTTCCGGTAACCATCAATGAGTTTCTTACAATGCTCTGCTGGAATTGTAGACCATTCTTCTTTGGCAAACTGCTCCAGGTCCCTGAGATGTGAAGGGTGCCTTCTCCAAACTGCCATTTTGAGATCTCTCCACAGGTGTTCTATGGGATTCAGGTCTGGACTCATTGTTGGCCACTTTAGAAGTCTCCAGTGCTTTCTCTCAAACCATTTTCTAGTGCTTTTTGAAGTGTGTTTTGGGTCATTGTCCTGCTGGAAGACCCATGACCTCTGAGGGAGACCCAGCTTTCTCACACTAGGCCCTACATTATGCTGCAAAATTTGTTGGTAGTCTTCAGACTTCATAATGCCATGCACACGGTCAAGCAGTCAAGTGCCAGAGGCAGCGAAGCAACCCCAAAACATCAGGGAACCTCCGCCATGTTTGACTGTAGGAACCGTGTTCTTTTCTTTGAAGGCCTCTTCTTTTTTTTCCCTGTAAACTCTATGTTGATGCCTTTTCCCAAAAAGCTCTACTTTTGTCTCATCTGACCAGAGAACATTCTACCAAAATGTTTTTGGCTTTCTCAGGTAAGTTTTGGCAATCTCCAGCCTGGCTTTTTTATGTCTATGGGTAAGAAGTGGGGTCTTCCTGGGTATCCTACCATACAGTCCCTTTTCATTCAGACACCGACAGATAGTACGGGTTAACACTGTTCTACCCTCGGACTGCAGGGCAGCTTGAACTTGTTTGGATGTTAGTCGAGGTTCTTTATCCACCATCCACACAATCTTGCGTTGAAATCGCTAATCAATTTTTCTTTTCCGTCCACATCTAGGGATGTTAGCCACAGTGCCATGGGCTTTAAACTTCTTGATGACACTGCGCACAGTAGACACAGGAACATTCAGGTCTTTGGAGATGGACTTGTAGCCTTGAGATTGCTCATGCTTCCTCACAATTTTGCTTCTAAAGTCCTCAGACAATTCTTTGGTCTTCCTTCTTTTCTTCATGCTCATTGTGGTACACACAAGGACACAGGACAGATGTTGAGTCAACTTTAATCCATTTCAACTGGCTGCAAGTGTGATTTAGTTATTGCCACCACCTGTTAGGTGCCCCAGGTAAGTAACAGGTGCTGTTAATTACACAAATTAGAGAAGCATCACATGATTTTTCAAACACTGCCAATACTTTTGTCCACCCCCTTTTTTATGTTTGGTGTGTAATTATATCCAATTTGGCTTTTTGACAATTCTTTTTTGTGGTTTTCCATTGAAGACAAATTAAATTAAGACAATAATACCAAAGAATTTGTGATTGCAATCATTTTCTGGAAGAAAATGAGTATTATCTGACAGAATTGCAGGGGTGCCAATGCTTTTGGCCAACAATGTATGTGCAAATTTGAGGTCAAATGGTTTAGGCATTTGGATTCCTATAGAGGACAGAAAACAGACATTCTAAAGATAACTGCTTGGTACCCAAAAGTTTCTTGCTTGATGCGCGTTTTAGTATATAACAGTGACATACGTCTAATCGTGAAGCATCTTTTTCATTTCTCTGAATTAATCAGACATAAGAAGACAATGAAAGCTTGCAGTAGGTTAGATTATGCAAGATTGCAGACAGCAGCTTTCTTGCAGAAGCATGTTTCTCTTTGTAGCACAAACAGTCTCATTGAGACACTGCCCTAGACTATTTTGTACATGCTGCCAATACTTATCATTTTTTGAGAAGGAAGTGAACTGACTCATACATGCCTTCACTTTAGTGGGTGTGTTCCTTGTGCTCAGGTACAATCACAGAATATTCCAGCACTTCAGGGCAGCAGTAGGACTACAAGGATCACTTGGTGAACCGTCTCAACTGAATAAAATCAGGTATGCTCTATTAAGAATATATATATATATATATATATATATATATATATATATATATATATATATATATCACCAGATGAGAAGTCATATAAAAGCTTCTTTTGTTAACTCCTTTCGAGCACTTTCCATTGAGCTCTAACTCTAAGCTGTTCTAGTAACTATTTAACACTATCTTTACATTTAATAATGTTTTATACTATTTGTAAGATATAAACCATTCAAATATTGAGTATAATGACTACAAATAGCTATTTGGGTAAATCATTAACTAAATCCTAAAGGGAAAATGCCTGATATTGATGTACTTGTGGGTTTCTTGGTATATGGCATATTCCTTGAATAAACTTAAACATGAAATGTAGGTCAGTGTAATATACAGTGGCGGCCAAAGATTTTCAGACTGACAAACATGTTCAACCTTCTGCAATTCGCCCTGGCATGGTGGACATTCGCCTCTGGACCAAATCATAATGCCTCTATCATACTGGAAAATGCATTTTTCATCACCAAATTGTTCTTGGATTGTTGGGAGAAATTGCCCTTGTTGAATGGTTATCTACCATTCTTTTATTAATGGCAGTGTTCTTAGGCAAAATTGTGAGTGAGTGAGAATTAGCTGGTAAAAAAGGTGATGCCAACAGCGAAGAATCCAGACACCATTCATGTGTGGGGCTGTTTGTCCAAGAGAGTGGGCTCACTCGAAATTTTACCTAAGAAAACTATCATGGATAAAAGATGATATCGAAACATCCTCCAAGAGCAACTTCTCCCATCCATCTAGGAGCAAATAGTTTTTCCAGCATGATGTAGCACCATGTCACAAGGCAAAAGATGATAAATGAGTGGCTCGGTGAGCAGAATATTCAAATTTTAGGTCCAAGGACAATCAAACCTCAAAAAACTGGTGGAGAAACAGAAACACAGAAATAAACTCCAAGCACAGATTAGGCAAGAATGGGTTGCCATCAGTCAGGATACTGCAGATGTCTTGAAAAATAAGGACCGATGGTGAAAATTGAGTCTTTGTATAAACCTGATTCATTTTAAGTATAAAATCTTACATAAATGCTTAAATTATACAATTGTTTACTATGCCATAGAATCATCTGACTAAGCGATCTAAAAATACTGAACCAGCAAGTTATGTGAAAATCAAACCTGTAGAAATGTGTCAATGTCAGACATAGATCCAGACATGGAAACCAGAATAAGGCCCAGTTCACATGTGCATTTGGGCCATTCCGTTCCCCTCTCCACATGATAAATGCAGAGAGAAAAGACCTGCAAGCAGCACTTTTCTCTCTGTATTTTTTGTTCAGAAACCGAGTGAAAACCACATGGACCACATTATACTCTATGGCGTCTGTGGGTTCCTTGAGGTAACCGCTTTTTCATGTGGATTAGTTTTCCATTCAGGGGATTCCCAAGTGGACTCCCCGAATAGAAACCATGCACTGATGTGAACTGAGCCTAAAAGGTGTACTCTATTAGCTGCTCTTGAGAGGCGTCTCAGAAAGGGATGCCTTTAACGAGGTCCTTTCATGTCCTCTAGAATTGGGAGTGTTATTTACTGTTGCAAAACTGTCAGTGTGTTGAATTCTCAGCATCATTGCTGTGCGATGGGCAACGCCCCCATCACAGTAGAAGATTATAGAAGTGTACTGTTAGGGGGGTATTCCTCACCACCCAGTGATGAAGTTTAGCTGTGAGGCTGGCCCCTCTGGTGCAGATACCTGCGGCATATAAGGCTCTGTTCACACAGAGGAAAATAAAAAGGAATTTGAGGTGTACAACATGTGACTTGTGACTTCATTTTCCATCACCAGCTCACCAAAGAAGAATACCAATGCTGAGTAGATGAATGGGCACAGTGTCTCAAGTTGCATATCTATGGGAAGATCGAACACTTAATTTTCCATTCTTGCTGTGATCTCTTCCCTTTGAAAACAATGGGAGGCAAAATCAAGGCTGAATTACCAGCTGATTTTGGGAAGGAATCTGCCCTAAAATCAAAAGTAAATTCCGCCATGTGAACATGGTCTAACTCTCCTGATCTCAGAGGAGATGAAAGTTCACAAAAAACCTGAACTAATCTTAAAGCGGCAAAAAATAAACACTAAAAACCAAAACCTAAACTGCATAAATATGCACTAGCAGATAAAAAAGGAGGATAGTATTACCCCTTACCCCTCGTTCACATCAGCATTTGGATTCCATCCGGGGGAGTCCGCATGAGGACCTCCCCTGAATGGAATACCAAACGCAAGTGCAAGTCCTGGTGCAGTAAAAGCACATGAACCCCATAGACTACAATAGGGTCCGTGTGCTTACCACCAGATCTCCACAGGGATCTTACGGACAGGTAAGTAGTTCACCATATACTTTCCTGTCCACATGATTCATGCAGGCAGCGCGCGGCAAGCACATGGACCCCATTATAGTCTATGGGATTTGTTTGCTTTCACAGCACAGCGCTTGCAATTGGTATTCCATTCTGGGGTGTCCCCATGCGGATTTCCCCGGACGGAATCCAAACGCTGATGTGAACGAAGGTTTAGACAGATGCCAGGGTTGGTGAGAATTTACATTTGAAGCTAATTAAATCATTTTTATTGCATACTCAGCCAAATGTGAAGACCAAGCTTGGCTGAAAATGATAAACATTTTAGGGAGGAGAATATTGTCAAATACTGAAGAGTCAGCAATATAACCTGAGAACAATTACTGCTGAATCAAGAGATCATATCAAGATTATCAAGAGATAATTATCACTTGTGAGAGACTATGAAGAGCAAGATAATCATATAAGAGACTCGTGGAGTTAATAGGACAGATTTACTAATACTGTCAAGTAGTTAGAAAGCGCAGACTTAGGGAGCCTTCACACGGAGTATACGCTCCGCTCATTCTGAACGTAAAACACGTTCAGAATGAGCGCGTAAAAACCAGCTCCCATTGACTTAAATGGGTGCCGGCATAGGAGCGCTCCCCATTGAAATCATTGGGAGGACTTTTTGCCTATTGCTTTCAATGTGACACGTGCGTATCACATTGAAAGCAATAGGGAAAAAAGCCTCCCATTGATTTCAATGGGGAGCGCTCCTATGCCGGCACCCATTCAAGTCAATGGGAGCTGGTTTTTACGCGCTCATTCTGAACATGTTTTACGTTCAGAATGAGCGGAGCGTATACTCCGTGTGAAGGCTCCCTTATGCTAGGTTCACACTAGCATTTGTGTTTCCATTCTTCTGGTCAGGTTGGGAACCCGAAAAACGAAAACCCTATCTGCTTAAAAAGCGGTTACCTGCAGAAACCAATGGCCCCCATAGACCAGTTTCTGCCAGAAATCAGCTTGCAGGACTTTTCTTTCTGCATATTTTAATTGGAATGGGGGACGGAGTTGCCAAACGGTCACACAACGCTAGTGTGGCCACAGCCTTAGACTAAAAAATGCACCAGATTTATCACAGTGAGGGTGCATTCACACTGAGTAAACGCTAGCTTATTCTGAACGTAAAACACGTTCAGAATAAGCGGCGTCTAAAGCAGCTCCATTCATTTCTATGGGAGCGGGGATACGAGCGCTCCCCATAGAAATGAATGGTCTGCTTCTTTCACTCCGTGCAGTCCCATTGAAGTGAATGGGGAGTGCCGGCGTGTACGCTCCGGCATGAGCAGAGCTTGCCGTATACGCCGGCACTCCCCATTCACTTCAATGGGACTGCACGGAGTGAAAGAAGCAGCCCATTCATTTCTATGGGGAGCGCTCGTATCCCCGCTCCCATAGAAATGAATGGAGCTGCTTTAGACGCCGCTTATTCTGAACGTGTTTTACGTTCAGAATAAGCTAGCGTTTACTCAGTGTGAATGCACCCTAACTGATGCAAGATGATTAACCATAAGGCATCTTTAGGCTGGGGCCCCAAGTGGTGAAAATTTCGTGGCAAAAATCCCGGTATTTTACAGTTACTGCAGTCTAGCGAATCCCATCTACACATTGCAGAAGAATATGCAGAGTGGAGAAATGTTACTTATACCTATGGAAACGGTGGCGCTTTCCCTATAGATAGAATGGAAGCAGAAAGTCTGTAGAGTAAACCTCTGCAGACTTTCTGTGAAAAGTGCTATGGGAAAAACCACAATGCGTCTTTGCCATGGTTATTTTAGTGGTGCTTTTTCGCTGTGGCCTGCTACTTGGGCCAACTTTACACCAACTATTGCTGGCTTAGTTTACCACAAAAAATAGTACAAAATATTGGCAGACTTTTTTTGTGCACAATATTTCATTTTAAACCATGTCCTTTCTTGACAAGCCATGCTAGCTTTCCAATAAGTAATGGCCACTAGTCAGACAGAACACAGAACATATTAAAAACAATTAGTAGGTGTGGTACACAGCATGTGTGCCAAATTCCTGGCAGATTAAGCCAAAATTGATTAGCATTTTCATTAGTAAATCTCCCTAATTTTATTTACTACAGTACATTTTACAGATCAGATGTAACAATTAAATTCTGGCTACTCCCATTCACACATTGCAGAAAAAATCCAGAGCAGAAAAGCTGTCAATTACATCTGCAGAAACACTGACGTTTTCCATATAGGTAAAATAAGGGCAGAAAGTCTGCAGAGGAAAACTGTGAAAACGCAATGAAAAATGCTGCAGGAAAACACACAATTTGTTTCCGATGCTTTTTTTTTTTCCACAGTGTATTTTGCTGTGTTTGGTTACATGGGGCCCTTAGCCTAAAAGGCTATCACAGGAAAAGTATTAATCCTCCCTCCATAGGACAGAGGATGCAAACCTCTGATAGCTGGGACCCCGCAAATCTTGACAACAGGGGGTGTTTTCTCCTCATTACGCTTTCAGTTTGACTGTGCTTCAGGAGGTGCACAACAATCCCACTCACTTCAATGGGAGCGACAGAGATAACTGAAATTCACCAGTCGGCTATCTCCAGCACTCCCATTGAAGTGACTTGCCTGCATACATCCTGACTGCAATGGCGGAAAAATAACCTCCTTTTCCAGGTATTTTCCTCTGTCCTATGGACAGAGGATAAATACTTTTTACCACGTAACCCCTTCAATCCAACCTCTTCCCTACGCAGCCATTTTTCATTTTTGTATTTTTTAATTTTTACTCCCTTTCAACTACCATAAATTGTACTTATAGATGGACTTTGTAATGATAGCATTTTATATTCTGTATCTTATTTTTTATAAATGCACCGTATTTTTCGGACTATAAGACGCACTGGACTATAAGATGCACCCAGGTTTTAGAGGAGGAAAATAGGGAAAAAAAATTTGAAGCACAAAATGGTACAATATTTAATATATAGGAGTTGTAGTTTTGCAACAGCTGCAAGGCCACATTGACAGGTGACCCTGCAGCTGTACGGGGATGCATAGAGCATTTTTTTTGCGGGATCAGATGTACTTTTTAGTTATACCATTTTGGGGAATGTCTATTGCTTAGATCACCTTTTATTTAAATCAGAGGCAAAACGGTGAAAAAAAACCTGGCAGGTTTCACACTTTTGATTTTGATGTTCACCGTACAGGAAAAATATTAGTAGACTGGGCATTTGCGGACACAGGGATTCCTAATGTGTATGTGTTTCACAGTAATTTTCTACTTTTATATGTATTCTAGGGAAAGGAGTGATTTAGAACTTTTCTTTATTTTATTTTTTTTAAAGCTTTTTTTTTTTTCTTCAAACTATTTATTAACCCCCCCACCTAGGGGACTTGAACCTGCAATCATTTGATTGGAAGTCCCATAGACGGCAATACACGTGTATTGCCGTCTATGGGAGATTCTATACATTACTATTGCGGCTGGTCATGGACCAGAACAGGTCGGCTCCTACGATATCGCCACGTAGGAGCCGGCCTGCAACTTTACAGGTATGGGACTGATGGGGAATGCATTCTGATTGCAGGCATGAGCTGTGGGCCTCTGCGTATAGTGGAAACCCGGTTGCTATGGCGGCCGCTCTGCAGCAGAGCGGCCGCCATTACAAACCTAGAATCCGCTGTAATAGAATGACGGATGCCAGGGAGAGTTTTAGACGCCGACACAGGTGCCGGGGCCTGTGGCATCGCTACACTCCTGTCCTGCAGGACGCCAGCACCGGCAGCAGTGTGGCGATGGTGCAATTCCGCTCCGCTCCTCCACATTCGGACTATAAGACACACCCTCATTTTCCCCAAAAAATTTTGGGAAAAAAAAGTGCGTCTTATAGTCCAAAAAATATGGTAGATTGTGAGCCCCATATAGGGGCTCACAATCTACATTTTTCCATATAGGGGCTCACAATGTACATTTTTCCCTATCGGTATGTCTTCGGCGTATGGGAGGAAAGCCACACAAACATGGGGATACATACAAACTCCTTGCAGATGTTATGTCCTTGGCAGGATTCAAATCCCAGACTCCAGCGCTGCAAGGCTACAGTGCTAACTACTGAGCCACCGTGTTGCCCCTATATTCTGTATTGTATACTGGAAAGCTGGAACAAAATTCAGAATGGGGTTGAATTAGAAAAAAATTGCACTGTTTTCTTATGAATTACCTTGGACAGAATCATCTAAAAAAAATGAATGCCTGCTGCTGGGTCTCTGATATGTAAAACAGCTACTGAGAGGTCAACATGTTTGAAGTCCCGACAGCCACTGTATGTCAAATGCCAGGTTGAGATTCAAAATGCACTGTGTGAACCCAACCTAATACAAACGCTGACTGGTATAATGGTATTTCATTAAGTCGCAGAAACAACACAAAGTGTCAGGAGACATTACTTGATTTATGCTCACTATCTTCAGGGAAAGTAAAATTACTCATATGGGTGTGCCACATAGAAAAAGGCTTGCAGAAAGTGATTGACTGCTGAATGTGATTGCAAGATGCAAACATGGCTCATAGATATACACATTAAGGGAGACCAGATATAACATAGTATTCTGTTCTGTTTTACTTTGGAAATACGATTAATTAAAATTTCTGCGATGCATTACATTACATGGATTTTTTTTGTTTTTCAGATAATGGATTGTTTTCGTGTCGCAAACGCAGCTTTTGCCATAGACCTATTCAGTAAATTAAGTGAAAAGAACAAGTCAGAAAATTTTATCCTCTCTCCATTATGTGTTTCATCAACGTTGGCTTTAGCTTTTAAAGGAGCCAAAGGGAATACTGCAACTGAAATAGAAAAAGTAGGTGGAACATTCATTCTCAGAATTTGGAGTCTTTGTTAACCTTCCTTTGAACCTGTCCATAAAAAGACTTTCTAATCCTAAAACCTCAAATGTTCAGGTTCTTTTTTTTTGTACCTCAACAAGGTTATTCTGTGCTCCTGTGTTGGGACTACGCTACGATGAAGATTCGTAGAAAGTAACATGACATGATTACATTGTCCAGTGTCTCCCATGGCTCTAGTGCCCTTGGATGTACAGTTCATATTAAGTATAAACTTTGAGTTCATGAAAACTTGATGAGAAACAGTTTATGACTGGAAGGACAATTCTAATATTTAATCCATAATGTCTGCCACATTGAGCGATGCATTGTGGTTGCTCAGATGAGTTACTTAGATGTATGTACAGTATACACTTTATGTAAGCTATGAGAAAGATTCTCCACTTGCAGCCGAGCCCATTTACTCTAGTAGAAATAATTAAAGGGGTTGTCCCATCACAAGGATCCTATCTATACTGCTTGTTAATGTGGATGTAAGACTTTTCCTAAATACACTGCTTTAGCAAAACTGCTTTGTTTGTCCACTATCTTACTTTATTCAATTCATTGTTGACACAGCCCTTGACTTATCTGCTCAAAAGTCAAGTGATGTATCTGCTGCTCTCAGGGGGGAGGGAGGAGGGGCTAAGTGCACGGGAGCCAGCCTGTGTATCTAGCTATTTTTTTTTAAATCATGTAATTTAATAAAGATTTAGCATGTTTTAGTTGTTGCTCTTTTGTTTGTGCGATTGTTATTATCTATCATTTGCTATTATGAATAGACGTTGGAATATTAATTTAATCTGCTGCCAACTGTATATTAACTATACACACTGGGGTGATATCTATCTCAGCAAGGATGTACCCATAATACCCTCAATGACAAAAGAAACTTACCAGGATAAAGATATTATAATGCTGCAAAGTTATGTCTCAGCAGATATGTAAATGGTTTACAGTTATCTGAATAGACCAGTGGTTCTTAACCGGGGTTCGATCGAACCCTAGGACCTATGCACGGTTCATTTTGTGTACCAGTAAAAAAAACCATATATCTATGTCTTGAATTTGGAAAATAAATCATATTTGATTTATCACTAAAGAAGGGTTCGGTGAATGTGCATATGAAACTGGTGAGTTTGGTACCTCAAACAAAGTTAAGAACCACTGGAATAGATACTAAATATTGCCATAAGGGGGAATATAAAACTATAAAAAGCTTCCTTGGCTGAACTGTAACACCCCCCCAAAAAAACAAAAAAACAAAAAACTCTCTTTTGGGTGACAGATTGTTGACTTCTAGATATTTTTCTATGATGCACTCGAACACATTTTGTCCAGTTGACAGACTTTGAGAGGTGGCCGGGCACATCATTGATTTGAGGGAAGCAGGATGGTCATTTCAACAAACTGCCCACCATGTAGGCTGTTCTGAGCTAGCTGATAGGTGGTGTTGGGAGCTGTGGTAATGTGAGGACACACACATACAGTGATCAGACTACAGATGGTCCACACAGATCACCAGAATGAGTATTTCCCACAGCTTTCTTGTCTACCATTGCAAGGTGGCACATTCACTACATACCCCTGTCTCTGGCTAAACCGTAGAAGGCTATTTAGTGTCATGGTGCCCATTACGCATCCTGCCATTAACTACCATTCCCCATGGCCTTTGTTTGCAATAGTATCCTGAATGGGAAATCTGGGCTGCCACAAACTTGAAACTATATTGTCTTTAGAGACAAATCCAGGTTATTTTGGAATCAAGGTTCAAGGTTCAAGTATGGAGACCTTGTGGTGAGCTCTTAAATTCGTCCTGTCCCAACTGCTGGTGTGATCATCTGAGGAGCTATCACATATGACAGCCAATCCTTTCAGCTATATAGTTTTCCCCAATAAAATTATCTTTTCTTTATAATAATGTAATCACTTATATATATACACCATTATTACATTCACTCATATAAAGTTTTATTTGATTCCAACAACTTTTTCTTGGTGCATCCTTGTTTTGTCAATGAGTATAATAGCAATTCAGTGCATTGTATAATATCTACAATTATTTGAATCAATTATTATGACATGTTTATTACTGTATATTTTTCTTTCTAGATTACTCACTTTGAAAAAGTCAAAGATTGTGACTTTGGATTTCAGACTCTAGCTTCAGACATTAGTCGAATAAGTGCTACATCCTCCTTGAAAATGGTTAAACATGTTTATGTGGACAGTAGCTTCAACTGCACTAAAGTGAGTACAAGTGTTTATACGGAAGTCTTTGGATGGTATGAAAATTCATTTAACCCTTTAATAACCTTCATGCCTAAAAGGCAAAGTAATTTTTTTTTACTCTTCATCCTTGCATCCAAAAGCCATAACATTTTCATTTTTAGCAGACATAGCTGTGTAAGGGTTTCTGTTTTGCAGGATGTTATAAGTTTTATCTTGCCCCATTTAGAGGTACATATGTGTAACATATTAATTAACTAATTCTTGATCAAAGTTTTAAAAAACATATTAACTCCTTCATTGTTTGCTGTGTTATACATTTTGCACTTTATTCACCATGCAACATACAAAGTACATTGCCTATATTATGTGGGCTAGACCAATATAGTGATTTTTAAAATTTTATTTCTCTTTTTAAAGTTTTTACTTTGTATTTTAGTGCTATAAAGGATTTAACCCTTAATTACTATCATGGTTACTTTCATAATGATATGTCTATGGTAGTGGTGTATGATAGACTCGACACCATGATAGTACTTAAGGGTTAAACTTACAAATGTCTGATTGCTTCTATAATAGACTGCAGTACTTGTGTATTGCAGTGCATTATAGCTGTCAGTGTAACGCCTGGTTCTGCGTTTGGCCATTCCGTTCGTAATCAGTATTTGACATCTTCAAAAACTGATTTCAAACTGTCCGGATGAAAACCTATTAATTTTATTTGGTTTTAAAAGTAATGTTTGGTTCACATCTGCGTTGGTATTCCATCCAGAGGAGTCCGCATAGAGACCCCCCGAATGAAATACCAATTGCAAGCGCTGTGCTGTAAAAGCACACGTACCCCATAGACTATAATGGGGTCCGTGTGCTTGCCAGCAGATGTTCGCAGTTTCCAATCTACTTTTCTGTTCGTATGATTCGTATGGGCAGTGCGAGACAAGCACACGGACCCCATTATAGTCTATGGGATCCGTGTGCTTTTACAGCACAGCACTTGCTATTGCGTTTGTATTCCGTTCCGGGGGTCTCCATGCAGACTCTAACCAGACGGAATACAAAAGCAGATGTGAACCAATCCTGAGGCCTATCGAAAACTGATTACAAACTGATTACATACTGATTACATATTGATAGCAATCAGTTTGTGTTTATTTTGCAAATGCTCAGAATGAAGAAGGGGGAAGAAAAAGAAAAACTGATTAGTCAAAAACTGATTACATACTAACTACATACTGACACAGTTTTCATCCGAATAGTTTGAAATCAGTTTTTAAAGATGTTAAGCGCTGTGCAGTGAAAGCACACGGACCCGATAGACTATAATGGAGTCCGTGTGCTTGCCGCCATGCGGGCAGGAAAGTACATTGTGAGCTACTTTCCTGTCTGCATGATCCCTCTAGAGTTCTGGCGGCAAGTACAAGGACCCCATTATAGTCTATAGGGTCCGTGTGCTTTCACTGGCACACCGCTTGCAGTTGCATTCAGTGTTCCGTTCGGGGGGGTCCTCATGCAGACTCCATCGGACGGAATACCAACGCAGATATGAACGAAGCCTTATGCTTGGTTCACACATAAGTATGCCATCCGTCCGTTTGAATTTAGTTTGAGACTGACTCACATACTGATTGTATACTGACACCTTTTTATGCTGATAGCAAACCCTGTAGTCCCCTAGAGGACAGATAAGGGGATTCAAAGTAGCAATTGTAAACAGAGTATAATAAATGTCCTTATCTCTACTCTGTTTACAATTTTCTGCTTTTAATCCCCTTATCTGTCCTCTAGGGGATGACAGCGTTTGATATCAGCCTAAAAAGGTGTCAGTATACAATCAGTATGTGCATCAGTCCGTTTTAAAGTCTCAAACTGAATTCAAATGGACGGATGGCATAATATTATTATTATTGTTGTTTATTTATATAGCACCATTAATTCCATGGTTCTTTACATTTGGGGGTTACATACAGTACACAGAATATACAGGTAGATATAATACTAACAATGACTGACTGGCACAGTGGGGTAGAGGGCCCTGCCCGCGAGGGCTTACAATCCATGGGGGAAGGAGGATAGAGACAGAAGGAGAGGGGGGGAGACTGTACAGATGGCAGTGCGGTGATAGTGTTATTGGAGGTTGTAGGCCTTCCTGAATAGGTGAGTCTTCAGGGCCTTCTTGAATCCTGTGATTGTGGAGGTCAGTCTTATGTGTCGTGGTAAGGAGTTCCAGAGTATGGGGGATGCACGGGAGAAATCTTGGAGACGGTTGTGTGAGGAGTGGATGACAGCAGAGCAGAGTAGGAGGTCATTGGAGGATCTGAGGTTACGTGCGGGCAGGTAGCGGGAGATTAGTTCAAAGATATATGGAGGGGACAGGTTGTGGTTGGATTTGTATGTTAGCGTTAGTAGCTTGAATTCAATTCGCTGGGCTATGGGTAGCCAGTGGAGGGACTGGCAGAGGGGAGCAGCTGATAAAGATCGGGGGAAGAGGTGAATTAAACAAGCAGCACAGTTTAAGGTGGACTGGAGGGGGGCGAGGGTGTTTGCTGGGAGTCCATGGAGAAGGGAGTTGCAGTAGTCTAAGCAGAGATTATGAGGGCCTGGACAAGCATCTTAGTAGTTTCAGGGGTGAGGAAGGAGCGGATTCAGTGGATGTTTTAGAGTTGGAGGCGGCAGGAAGTATTGAGGGTTTGAACATGTGACTTGAAGGATAGATCGGAGTCCAGGGTTACCCCAAGGTATCGGGCCTGTGAGACAGGGGTAATTGTGGTTCCGTTAACTTTGATAGATGGGTCAGGTGGAGGGGCCATACGGGGTGGGGTGAAGATGATGAACTCTGTTTTCTCCATGTTGAGTTTGAGAAAGCGGGAGGAGAGGAAGGAGGCTACAGCTGCTAAACAGTCTGGAACTCTGGTCAGCAGGGAGGTAATATCTGGTTCAGATATGTAGATTTGGGTGTCATCGGCATAGCAGTGGTATTGAAAACCATGAGATTCTGAGTTGGCCCAGACCGAGGGTGTAGATGGAGAACAGGAAGGGTCCTAGGACGGAACCTTGGGGGACACCTACCGAGAGAGAGCGTGGTGAGGAGGTGGTGTGCGAGTGGGAGACGCTGAATGTGCGGTCGGTGAGGTATGAGGAGATCCAGGAAAGGGCCAGGTCTGAGATACCAAGGGATGAGAGAATTTCTAACAGAAGGGAGTGGTCAACTGTGTCAAAGGCAGAGGAGAGGTCAAGGAGGAGGAGGACAGAGAAATGGCGTTTGGCTTTGGCAGTTAGAAGGTCATTGGTGACTTTTGTTAGGGCAATTTCAGTGGAGTTCCGGGGTTTGAAGCCTGACTGTAGTCTGTCAAAAAACAGGTTGGACGAGAGATAGGAGGAGAGTTCTGAGTGGACGTGTTGCTCAAGCAGTTTTGAAGCGTACGGGAGCAGTGAGATGGGACGATAATTGGCTGGAGAAGACTGGTCGAGGGACGGTTTCTTAAGTATAGGAGTGACAGTGGCATGTTTGAAGGCTGAGGGGAAGGATCCATTGGTTAGGGATAGGTTGAAGAGATGAGTTAGGGCCGGAGTAATGACTTCAGTGAGCTTGGGGATGAGATGTGATTGGATCGGGTCAACCGCGCAGGAGGTGAGGTGGGATTTGGAGATAAGAGAGGAGAGTTTTTCATAAGTGATGGTGGAGAAACAGGTCAAGGATGAGGAGAAGTGAGCAGTTGGGTGGATAGATTGTCAGGGGAGTAGGGTGAGACTGTCTCTGATGGTGTCAATTTTAGTTCTGAAGTAGGAGGCAAAGTTGTCAGCTGAGATAAGTGATGTCGGAAGCGGGGCAGGAGGAAAGAGTTGAAGGTGGAGAATAGCTGTTTTGGGTTGCGAGAGAGTGCAGATATGAGTGTGGTGAAGTAGACCTGCTTTGCGGAGGTGAGTGCGGTCTTAAATGTGAGAGCTGCCTCTTTGTAACTGAGGAAGTCTTCCTGGGAGTGGCTTTTCTTCCAGAGGCGTTCTGCAACCCGCAAGGCATGTCTCAGTTTTTTAGTCAGGTCGGTGTGCCAGGGTTGCCTATTGATCGGTCGGGCTCTGGTGTATGTGTAGGGGGCCATAGAATCAAGGGCTGAGGTAATGGTGGTATTGTAGAAGGCAGCAGCGGCATCTGTGTCCTGGAGTGAGGATATGTCAGCGAGTGGTAGGAGAGAGTCTGAGAGGGTGCAGGTGTCAAGGCGGTTGAGGTTCCTGCGGGGCCTGTTGGTTTACAGGTTGGGGTTTCTATTGGAGAGGAGAGGGCAGAGAATGTCAGCAGGTTGTGGTCAGAGAGCATGCATATGGAGCAGAGGCGGGTGAATATTAGGTCTAGTGTGCCCCCTTTTATGTGGGTGGGAGAGGAGGACCATTGGGAGAGACCAAAGGAGGCGGTGAGGGACAGGAGGCTGTTTTGTGTTTAATTATGAAAGAATAGGAAATTTGGTGGAAATTTTGAAAAATATGCATTTTATAAAGTTTGAAATGATTTGCATTGCATACAGATAGTCATACCGCCAAAATTATATCCTAAATCTCATGTACCAGATCTCTGTTTTATGTCGGCATCAAACTTTAGTCACTCTTTTATTTTTTACGTAAATTATAAGGTTTACAAGTGAAACAACAATATTCAAAATTTTCAAGAAATTTCCAAAACCCATTTTTTAAGGGACTAATCCAGTTATGAAGGGGATTTGAAAGACCCCCCATAAATCACCCCATTTTCAAAACTGCACCCCTTAAATAAGCCAAAACAACATATACCTAGTATTTTAACCCTATAAGTGCTTAACAGGAATTAATAAAAAATGGAGGCAAAATTTTAAAACTTGATTTTATTTTACTAATATTTTTGTTTAGCCCTAGAATTTGCACATTCACAAGGGGTTAAAGGAAAAAACGCATCCCACAATTTGTTATGCAAGTTCTCCGGACTACCATAGTACCCCACTTGTGGGTGTAAACTAATATATGGACGCACAGTGAGACGCAGAAGGGAAGGCGCGCCAAGGAGATTTTAGAGGGCAGATCTGGCTGTGATCAGTTTCAGGAACCATGTCGCATTTACAAAGCCCTTGAGGAGTCAAAACAGTGGAAACCTCTAGAAAGTGACCCCATTTTGAATACCGCACCCCTCAAAGAATTTATCAAGTGATGTAGTGAGCATTAGTAACCCCGAAGTGAATGTGTAAGCTGTGCGGAGTAAATTGGGTACACCAAAACCCATTCTATTTTCCCACTAGCTCCTATGACGCGGATGGGGAAGAGGGGCATTCTGGGGGGATCAGCGCTGCTGTATTATCTGTCATAAGCTCTAAATATGGGGTGTCCCCTGAAAACGCTCGCACAGGTTATACATTTCCTTCTAGTCGCAGCCACTTATGTCCTAATGATTTGGCGACTTTTGGGGGTTTTGTCTTCACATTGTACAAGCTAGATTTTTATTTTTATCTTCTGGCAATGTGGCCCTATGAGGGCTTGGTGTTTGCGGTATTAGATGTACTTTTCAATGCCACCATTTTGGGGCCTGTAACTTATTGACTTCATTTTATTAACTCTTTCTGGGTGGGATGTAAAAGGAAACATCAATTCTGGCATTGCTTTTTAGCATTTTTTTTCCCGGGCAGCGTACAGCATAAGTAACATGTTACCTTTATTCTGCGGGTCGGTACGGTTACAGCGATACCTCCTTTATATGATTTTTTAATGCGTTGCTATTTGTGCAGAATAAAATTCATTTTAGGGGATAAAATCAATTATTTTTGCATCGCCATCTTCTGAAAGGCATAACATTTTTATTTTTCAGTGGACAGAGCTGGTTGAGCGCTCATTTTTTGCGGGATGACCTCTGTTTTTTATTGGTATCATTTTGGTTTTCATCTGACCATTTGATTACTTTTTATTGAACATTTTGTAAGGGAAAGGTGGTGAATAATCATTATTTTGTGCGGTTTTCTACGTTTTTTTATGACGTTTGCCGTTCAGGTTAAATAATGTTTTAATTTTATTGTTCAGGTTATTATGGACGCTGTGATACCAAATATGTAATTTTTTTTCTATTTTTCTTTATTTTACATAATAAAACATTTTATATGGGGAAAAAGGGATTTATGGGGCTTTATTTATTTCTAATTTATTTTAAACTTATTTAAACTTTTTTATTTTTACTTTTTTTCACTTTTTTTTCTGTCCCCATGGGGGATTGAAGCAGTGATCTGCTGATCACTGCTTCACTATACGCTGCAATACATGTGTTACACGTGTATTGCAGTGTATAGGAAGCTGCCAGCCTGTGTAGAAGCACAGGGCTGACAGCTTCCTTTTGGGCAGGATCATCCAGGTACGTGGAGGGGGTTAGTGATGGGGCAGACCCGGGGTTACTGATCAGACCCCGACCTGCCCCCTACGAATATCGGCACCCCCCAAAACCGGCGCGGGGGGTGCCGATCGGCACCATAATACACTGAAACCCACCAGCATCTCTGGGGTTAACACCCGCGATCAGACCCAGTTCCGACCGCGGGTGTTACAGGGTATTGTCAGCCGTAACATACGGCTGACACCCGCAGGGCATGGTGCGCACACAGGTTCTGTGTGCGCACCATGCAGCTGCCGTACTAGTACGGCGGTTTGCGGGAAGTCCTTCCCGGCAGCGCCGTACTATTACGGCGGATCTCGGGAAGGGGTTAAGGAACTAATAGTGTGGACTGGAGGAAAGACATACAGAAATCTGTCTCCTGCTCATGGAGAGCGCATCCACTGTGTATGGGTAATCTTGTGGAATCAGAAAACAAAAGTACTAGTAATTTTGCATTGTTTCTGGTATCCATCAAGTCTATCTGTGGAATTCCCCATGTGTCTGTTAGTAGATGGAAATATTTGGGAGTTAGTTCCCACTCTGAGGGTCTGAGTATCATCCGGCTCAGAAGATCCACTCTGGTATTTTCTATGCAGAGCTCTTAAGTCTATCAGGGCAGATTCTGCCAATTGAAAAATCTTCTTCCATTCTGTCATCAATAATCTGCTTTGTGCTCCACCCTGCTTGTTCAAATAATAGGCTACTACTTGGGTGTCTGTCTGAATTAGGACAGATTTGTCCTTGATCAATGGTTTGAAATGCAGAAGGGTCAACCTGACAGCTTTCATCTCTTAAAAATTTGAAGAACGTCACCTATCCATTTTGGTCCATAGACTTTGTGCCCAAGAAGTTTATAGATTGAGGCATCTCTGGTTAAAATGACTGACTCCTTGAACTGGAAACTTTTTCCCTTCTCCAAGGTGTGTAGATTGAGCCACCATTTCAAGGCTTTTCTTGTTTTTGTGATCCAGATTTATCGTTCAAATTTTGATTCCAATAATTTTGCATATTGTGTTGGAGACTCTGAATGTTTGTCATAGCCCAAGCTACTGCATCTATTGAGGCTACTAACAAACCCAAGGTCTTCATGAGTTGATGAATCGTAGAAAGTGGCCAATTTTTAAATAAAGAGTTAATCCATACTTGACCATATGCGATTGTGAACTTTGCCTGTGTAAGTGCGTGTGCTGTTCTGTCTTTCCATGGGTTCCCCAACCAGATGTTCCTAGATAAAAACTATATCTTTTTCTATAAAAAAAAAATGTCTTACATGGCTTTGATATATTAAAAGTTTATGGGAGTATGGTAAGACAGATTTTTGCAATTTTCATTTTGATTTTTTTGTAAACGTATTAAAACATAACAACAACTATATAAATTTGGTATTGCCACAATTATACCGACCTGCAGAATGTAAGGAATTATACTGAACTAGCTAGATGAAGTAATATTTGCCTTGCAAAAAACAAGTCATCATATGACTCTGAATATGTTGAAATTAAAAAGTTATGGCTTTCGGAAGGTGAGGAGTGGAAATACAAAATGCAAAAATGAAAATTGACTGTGAAATGAAAGGTTAAACAATATGTTCACATAATAAAATAAAATTCACAAATCTTTTCCCAGGAATTTATGAATTCCACAAAGAAACCTTATCCAAAACAGCTAGAAATAATTGACATGAAAAGCCGAGCAGAAGAAGCCAGAAACGAGATAAATAACTCTGTAAAAGACCTCACTGGTGGTAAGCTTTGTCTTTCTAGCAATTTTCATGATGATCAGAAATCTTTTATTTTACAGTAATGAGTCCTGTGTTATCGCAAAGAATCTGCACATCAAGTGGAATTGCATTGCCATTTGTACTCCAGACAGAAAAAAAAGTGAGGCCATTGCATTGAAAATGAGCAACACATTCAAGTCCCATGTAAAAGAATGGTTTTGGGTGGTCACTAGGGTTGAGCGATCGTGTTCGGAAAAAATCGGATTCCGATCGGCGATCGAGAAAATTTCACGATGGGATCGAGATCGGTAGTATTTCCCACAATGCCTTCACACTGAGTATATAGTGTATACTCAGTGTGAAGGCTCTGCTGCGGTTCCATAGGAATGAATGGAAGCAGCCGGCACACAGCCTTAACCCTCTGCGCGCCGGCTGCCTCCATTCATTCCATGGGAGACTACTATCTCTAGTAGCTACTTACCTCCAGAGATGGCTGCTCCACTG
This sequence comes from Leptodactylus fuscus, assembly GCF_031893055.1. Lineage (NCBI taxonomy): Eukaryota > Metazoa > Chordata > Amphibia > Anura > Leptodactylidae > Leptodactylus > Leptodactylus fuscus. The sequence continues at coordinate 104,904,127 of NC_134268.1, read as the reverse complement.
CTCTTCGCCTCGCTGCCACTCCAGCTGCAGTCTTCCTCGCCTCACTGCCACGTGACGTCTCCCCTCCCAGTACCCGCCCACACTCTCCTAACCCGCCTACACTCTCCTAACCTGGTAGGGAGGGGGCAGCGAAGGAAGAAGAAGACTGCAGCTGGAGCGCAGCGAGGCGAAGAACAGCGGAGCAGCCATCTCTGGAGGTAAGTGGACACCAGGGGGGACTAAGTAGCTAGAGGATTAAAAAAAAATCCTCTGGCTACTTAGTGATTCACTACACAGCGTGGATTCTAACAATTCTTAGATTCCATGCTGTATAGTGAATAGGATTGCTTTTAAAATCCGATCTCCCATTAATAAAAAAATCCCATTGACTTGGATTGGGATCGGAATTGGGATCGAGATCGGGTTCGAATGAAAAATGATCGGAAATCGGATTTTAAAAATCGATCCTGAAAAGTCAGGATCGGCTCAACCCTAGTGGTCACTTATTTTAGAGAAAAATGTGTCATTTGAAAATGAGATACTGAAGTCATCCTTCCAAACATATTATGAACTCATCCTTATTCTAAACATATTTCCCAGTTTTACTATGTAATTTGGGCCATGGTCAGCAAACTTATTTCATATATATGTTACAGGCAAAGTACGAAATGCCTGGCGTTTTTTGGCAAATTATGAAATGAGAGAATCGTTACGTACCCATTTTATAGAATGCCTAACACTATTTAGGCAAAGTATGAAAAAGAGAAATCGAATCAGAATGCCATTTCCCAAAACATTTCTTCGAATGACAATGAAATTTGGACAAAACCAAAAGTGGATTAAAGGCCAAATTGTTTGCCTTGAAATGACAATGAAAGTTGGACAAAACCAAAAACTTTATTAAAGGCCAAATTGTTGCCTTTCTTATTAAGGGAAACAAAACTTTCCACATCCCCAACATCCCCCCCCCCCACAAAAAAAAGAAGAAATTCAAATGAACCTACTTGTTGCAACATGGTAGGCTTGAATGACATTTCGAATTACATTTCATGACATTTTCATGCACAGATATCTCTAATTTTGGCACTTTGTTTTACACATATGTAACCCCCCTCACAGGAGTTACTAATGGTTATTTAGCCAATATAAGTGCCTTATATGTTATGATGGTTTGTGTATGTTGCCATGTTTATTCTGTATTCATTTGTGTAATGTTGTTAAGCTATTGTTCTCTGGTTTCACTTGTCCTAGTGAGCTGTGGTCTCCATAGCACCATACACTATAGTGAGTGGATCTGTAGCTGGAACAGGAAATAGTCATAGCAGAGAAAGGAAGTAGTATTCTGTAAGCAGCCAGGGAAGGAGAAGGAAGGAGAAGTGTGGCAGTGGCCATCTTGTGTGTCAGACACTGTGTTGTGAGGATTGCCACCGCAGCAGCAGGACAGAGAAGCTGTGACAGCTCCCCCATCACTATCAGTAAGAGGACAGGATTATATCAGTCTAAGCAGAGCTATAACCCTGGCAGCCTGCACCGACCTCTACAAGGTAAATGAGCCCCTGCAGTAAACCAGAATCTGGACCTGCAGCCATCTTAGACTCTCTGCTAATACATGGGAAGGTGTCAGTCAGCTACAAGCCACTGTGCCACAGCTCACTGCTACAGGACAAGTGAACCAGCAGATGCCTGTTACAATAAAGCAGTGAGCACTTCAATTGATCCTGGCCTGGACATTGCCTTCCTTGTAGCTAAGCCCTGGGCAAATGCTCTTTGTTGGAGTAGAGCACTGGCACCCACATCACCATCTCAGCCCAGGGACCAGCGGGTGTCTCAATACTCCAACTGGCGTCACAACTAACTGACTCTGCCTAGTTCCCTGTGCACCTCTCCTGGGAGTTCTGGTGCCTATAAGGTCACCGTGACAGTCCAGCCTCCTGCACGGTTCTCCCGGGATGGTCGCACATACATTTGACAAATCCTTGTCCGCTGCCACTGGACTGAGGAATTGCAGCTGACCGGAGAGGAATTTCATGGTCAGGAAGCGGGACAGAAGCGCCGGCTTCATTATGCTAGAAGCGGCACAGAGAGATCATGACTGACAGAGATTCTAACGAGTGCTCCAATTAATACAAAAACAATAACATGAATGGCAATTTTTCTGATATAAGGATAAAATCCAACTTTATTAGATTCTGATTAAAAACACATATAAAGCGATAACGCACAGAAGATCGAGTTACAATCCCGAATTTACATAGGGTACCTATGATAACTCAGTGGCCACTACACGGGATTGTTCTCATCTAGCAAAACAAAGTGTATACCGCTTACAGATAAATTAGTTTCACTTCATAATTCAGACGCTAATGGGTTAATAGTGGGATGAGTCAAACTAATGAAGAGGACAATTTCAGTAGGGGGATTCTAAATTGAATTATTGCACTCTATCTAGAAACACCCGTCCTCTATTATTGCAGATAGCTAAACGGCTGGGGAGACACAGGAAGGATTGATAATGTAGATCACACCTGATACTGGCCTGTGCCTACAGCGAATTCCCTAATGTTTCCTGCGTCAGAATCAGGCCCAAAATAGGCCATACTGCACCCCGTGTGAAAGGGGCCTTAGAAGTCTTCTCCGCAACGCCATTCTGGTAATATTCCTAGTTTTCACCATATGCAAATGAGTCTTTAGGCAGCACTGGGGGCAGCCCCCTGCGCTCAAACAGCACTGGGGGCGTCCCCTCTGCTGCCTGCAGATTCTTCAGTGACGCCCTCCATCTTCTTTTCGAGGCCACCTCTTCTCCATGCCTTCAGCTGAAAGCACCGACTGCACATGTGCGGCGGCCATTTTCCTGTGGCCTCTTACATGAGACTTCACTTATGGTTAGGAACATGCCTTTATCATGTTTTGTCAGGAGCTCATGACAAAATAAAACTCTTGGCTAAATGTAAATACAGAATCTAAACAATTTCAACAAAAAAAATGCTAATTAAGTTCTAAGATGACAAATGGGCAGTCCTGGACTGTCTGCTCCAACCCAGGACCACCCACTTGACAGAATAAAGCCTAATGAACATGTTGGAAGCTGAAACTAATGGCACTCATTGCTCAGGAGCGAGAGAAGCTAGAAAAAAAAACGCAAATGCTTCAGAATCTGTGTAACGGCAGCTATTGAAGGATTCAAAGAGTTGAAGTTCGTGATACAAGATCCTTTTTAGGCCTCCTTCACATAACTGTACATTTGATCCACAATTGCATGAATTTCTATGGGCCCATAGACTTAAAATATAGAGCACATCCTATGCTTGTCTATATTTTTGGCCCGGACTATTCAATTTAAAGCACAGATGACACACGGACAGGGGTGAACCTGCCCCTTTCGCCGCCCGAGGCGAACGACAGAAAGCCGCCCCCCCCCCCCCCGGAGGAGGGGGCGGAGTGGAGGGGGCGTGGGGGATCGGAGGGGCAGGGCTAAGCGAAGGGAGCGGGGCTTAGCGGCGTTCGCAGGCATGGAGAGGACCTACTCTCTGCCTGAGCGTGAGGGGAGGCTGCTGGAGCAGCGCTGCTCCAGTGGCCTCCCCAATCCACTGCTCGGTGCTAAGCCAGTCCAGGACAGCTTGTCCTGGACTGGCTTAGGTAAACAAAAATGCCGCCCTCCCTGGGGCCCTGGCATAGCACCGCCTGAAGCAGTCGCTTCAGGTCGCCTCATGGGAGGTGCGGCGCTGCACACGGATACATTCTGAAACCAGGAAGTGAAGTGGAGAGGAGAGAAGAGAGCAGGTGAAATCCTTACTGTAGATAAGAGATCCCCTTTAATACAGTTATATATTATGGAGTTTTATAATAATATATACAGTATAAACCCCCATCTACATCGTGTTACTTTTCAGTAAAAAGTTGAGAATTTTAACTGATGACATGTAGAAGCCACAAAGCATATTTGATATCTTTATCCTTACAATCATGTTTTTGCAGGCAACATAGAGAATATGTTGACTGAGGGCCTGTTGAATGAAAATACAAGTATGGTTCTGTTGGGAGCTATGTTTTACAAAGGATGCTGGTTATATAAATTCAATGAATCCGAAACAAAGGAGTGCGAGTTTCATGTAACCAAGGTATGAACATGAAGGAAAAGTGTCATCAGAAAATAACCTATTTTTTTAATCAAGTATTTATGTTAAAAATTTTTTTTAAAGAATTTATGATTATGTTTATTTTAATTTCCCTTTATTTTCCACCTATTGTGATCCACCATGCAAAAGGTAATGCTCAAAGCTTCCCTACTGCCCCTCCCTGCCAAATGACCTCTGCCCAGGTCACAAAGTATGCCTAGAAAACTATCCTAGAGCTGAATCATTCCCAGGCTATTGCTGGCAATGGTCTATATTACTGCTGTAAAGTACCAGAACATCAATAAATGCTGTTAACCCCTTCCCACCACAGCCATTTCTCAATATTTGTTTTTGACTCCTTCCAAATGCTATAACTTTTTTATTTTTTGATCCACATAGCTGTATGAGAGCTTAATGTTTGTTTTACTTCATAGTCATCCTATTTCATTTTCAGTATAATGTACTGGGAAGCAGGAAATACATTCAGAATATGATGAATTGAGAGAAAAACTATGTTTGTAAAATTTCTTACAGGATTTGATTTTATGGTGTTCACTGTGCAGCAAAAATGACATGTCACTATAGATTAATCCTGGTGGTACCAAATATATAAAGAGACAAAAACATGTTGCTCTCAAGCACAAATTTGTCCCGTAATTTGGGCAAAGTCAAGCATCTCCTCTCCTCCACCAGCCACAGGTCACTAAGATTGACTACCCCTTTCTCTCTCCACTTATAAAACAGTTTATTATCATCTACTTAGGGAAAACACAGGTGGCCTCAGGAACTCATATATTTGGATATCTGAAAATAGAGACTAAACCATTTACGAACCTCCTTCCAGGTAGCAGTAGTATCTCTCAATACCAAGGACCCCCTAACCTCCTGGGTTATAAGCGTGTTTGGAGACGGGCACCCAAGATCCACAGGGAGGCCAGGGACGACGCTAAGGAGTAATTGGAGAATTGGCTTGTCATCTGTATCCAATCAGAAATGTGCCTAAGCATGCAAGCTAAATTGTATCCTCTGAACCTACCCATCACATTTCGGTAACATCAATTTAGACACTGAGATTCTTGGGCGCTTCCCTCTCCATATAAAGCCCATAAATGCTGAGTTAAGGTGCTGGACATAAGTACCGTATTTTTCGGACTATAAGACGCACTTTTTTTCCCCCAAATTTGGGGGGAAAAGAAGGGTGCGTCTTATAGGCCGAATGAGGCGCCTGGCATCCGCTGTAATAGAGAGGCGGAAGCCGGCAAGTGATAGACGCCATTACAGGTGCCGGGGCCTGCGACATCGCTGCGTTTCTCTGCCCTACATGAAGCCAGCAGCGGGAGCTGGCTTCATGCAGGGCAGGGCAGCGATGTCTCAGGCCCCGGCGTCTATCCCTCACCGGCATCCGCCTCTCTAGTACAGCGGATGCCGGGTCAGTATCAGGGCCCCTTCTCCCCCGGGGCCGGTGGGGAGTTGCAGGCCGGCTCCTGCGCGGCGATATCGCAGGAGCCGACCTGTTCGGGTGACAGCCGGGAGCCTAATGAGGCTCCCAGGCCTGTCACTGCTATATTAGTATTGCGGCTGGTCTCTATGACCAGCCGTAATACTAATAGACAGAATGTCCCATAGACGGCAATACAGTTGTATTGCCGTCTATGGGACTTGCAATCAAGCGACCGCAGGTTCAAGCCCCGGGGGGAGGGAATAAAATAGTAAAAAAAAAAAAAAAGCTTTAAAAATATATAATAAAAATATGAAATAAATAAAAGTTCTAAATCACCTCCTGTCCCTAGAATATATATATATAAAAGTAGAAGATCATATGTCATAAACCACCGGTTTTTTTTCAATAAAAGGTGATCTAAGCAATAGACATTCCCCAAAATGGTAAACTAAAAAGTACTTCTGGCCCCGCAAAAAAAAACACTCTATGCGTCCCCGTACAGCTGCAGGGTCACCTGTCAATGTGGCCTTGCAGCTGTTGCAAAACTACAACTCCCATATATTAAATATTTTACCAGTTTTTGCTTCAAAATTTTTTTTCCCTATTTTCCTCCTCTAAAACCTAGGTGCGTCTTATAGTCCAGTGCGTCTTATAGTCCGAAAAATACGGTATGTTGTAAGAAAAGTGGAATTGTATGCTTAGGATACAACAATCTAGCAAAGTTGATCATTTTGATCACATAACATCTTCCCAGGAAAGACAGGGCAAAGACGCCCAGCGACACAATTCAGCACAGATCTTGCCTATCAGAGGTGGGTAGTTAAAGATGTAGATCGATTCTGGGGTTCGGCCAATTATGATACCCAAGTATGTCAGGTGGGGAATGTATGATTTATCAAAATACTTTTGTGATCCCTATAAAAGGGGCCACCCTAGCCTCAGAAGCTCACATTTAGACACATTGATTTTAAAACCTAAATACTGGCCAAACTCTACGATAACTCACAAAATGCTATGTAGATCACGGAGTGGGTTCACTGCAAACAAAGTTACTGTCACACTCTTTGACTGTAATATGTCGTATGCCCTGAAAAACCTCTCCTCCATCCTCAGAATTGTGACCTTACAGAGTGATGCTGATCGCACCTATGCTCAAATACGTCATATGGTCAGAGATAACAAAATACTATGGAACTGTGTAGAAGATCTGTAAAACTAAAATTTATCAAAAAAGAGCAACTACATAGTGGGAACACAACTGTAGCTGCCAAAATCTCCTTGATGTCTCCAGCTATTTTTTTTACCAGTGTCATAGCCAGTTTTTGTAGTTAATCTTGGCTGTCGTCGGCTCATAGTCTAGCTCCAAAGTTTCAAAGACTTTCCTTCATGGGATATTAGTACAAAATCTGCGCCATCCTGGGGTCAGTTCCTCCTGCCCCTCTCTGAGAGCGGTGTTGTTACCAGCATTTTTCATGTTAGATTTTTGTAAATAAATTCTTCTTCAGGTCAGGAGGGCTGCTAGAACTGAAGAAGCCCCTTTATCGGGCACTTGAGCAGGTTTTTGTGAGGTTCTGTTGGTGAGGGGTCAGAGCTTCCAAAGCTTTGCTTCTACATCGTTGGCAACAGAACCGGACGTCCTGCATTTTTTTAATGCATTGCAAAAAGACAGCACATCTATTTCAGGCTACTTAAAGCCAAGGAGACAAACTTGGGAGCCTTCAATAGGTTCCCAACTGTCCGTGTAATGGATCACTCGCTCCCTGAGCTAGCAATCCAAGGGAAAATGGTGCCTTGGTTAGATTTGAACAGGGGTAGTGCCGGGGGCCGTAAATCCCATGATCAATGCAGGCACTGATTATAGGCATTGCATTGTATAATATAGCAGAGACTGGGTAGCTATAACAGCCACTCTGCTTCAGAATGACACCCATCTTTAAAGATGGAGGAAAACAGGTTAACAGCAGCAAAAGCAAGATGGCCATTGTACAGAATGTAGAAATGAAAAAATCTATCATCAGAAAATATCTCATTTTATTTACTTAAAAATATAATTTTTTTTTAATTAAGGAAACAGTTTTAAACAAAGAAAAATATTTATTTTTAAAATCTTTTTACACATTTTATTTATTTTTTTTATTTTAGTTGCTAATGACTATGCTAGATCTAACACTGTAGATGGTGCTGGCTCAGGTCCTAACCTGGCACCATCATCATGCTGCACATTTGCCTGTGTTAAGTGCCTCCCCACCATGCTGTAAGTGAATGGTGTGCTGTGGTAATGGGTTAATGGGGTTGTCCATGATTTTGATAAAATATTTTTGTTTTTGGATTTTGTGGGCAATGTTTGCCCTGAGACAGAAAAACCAGAGGAGCTCTTTTCATTGGACAACCTGAGGGCCCTTACACACGGAGTTTACGCCAGTGCATTCTGTATGCGCTCAACGGCATGTTCGTATAACGTGCATCTTTTTGCGCGCTTCTACGCGCGCAAAAAGACACGCTATATACGAACATGCCATTTAACTCAATGGCTAACTACATTTTACATGTGAATTTTTACACGTGTAAAATGTATAGAATACACCGAGCGTAAACTCAGTGTGAAGGGGCCCTGAATGGATTTGAAGCCATTTTTACAGATCCAGAGAAGTCACTTGTTTCTGCTTCTTTAAATACCAATCTGATCTGCGTCTGCACCATATTTATTATGTAGTTGCTCCTTTTCGATAAATTCAGCGCACTGCAAACACCTGTTAAAAAAAAAAAAAAAAGGGACAAGATACATGGCGATGACACGTGAGTGGAATTTATCAAGAGATTGAGCCCAATTAGTAAATCAAGCCAGAAATTGAAAGGGGGCACAAAAGGCGCAAATGCACAAAATTTCAGAGAAAAGAGGCACATTTGATAAATAACCCCCTGTGTGTATAGATATATTGTTCGCTAGAAGTGATACTTCTATGTAAGAATAGATTGTCTCATGCTCATGGATTTAATTGAAACATGTACAGAAGAGCATGTATGCCTCCATTCTATAGGAGCCGTAGAAGCTCCATTCACACGACTGTGCTGTGAACAAAAGTAACCATCTCATAGTGGAGTTATTCCAGAAGACCGGCATCCTCACTACAACACTACACATGAGTCCTAATGCTAAGGCCTTTTTATCTTTACTTTTTATCTCTCACTATAGAAAAGTTGTGATTAAAGTTTATGATGTGCTATTATAGCTCAGATCCAATTCAGATGAATAGATGTAATTGCAGCCACTGTACAGTGTGTGGAGCTGTTTTCTTCATAATTCCTTCTCCTCAGTTTAGTGAGATTTAGGGCTAGTTCACACGGGGCCAAAGGGGCGGATTTTGACAGCGGAATCCACGTCATAATCTGCCCCTTTACAATGGTGCTCTATGGAGACCACTAGCGTTCTTTCTTCAGGCGGATTCCGCGGCTCGCTGAGCCGTGGCTTCCGCCTGGCAGCCGTGACCTCCGGCGTCGGCCCATTCATTTGAGCTGACTCCGGGGTGGGGGAAGCCGCGACCGTGACATTGTGGCAGGCGGGTTTTGACCATATTTTGACTTGGCTCCCCGAGTCAAAATATGGTCAAAATCCGCCCCCCGTGTGAACAAGCCCTTAGGCTGGTCTTACACGACCGTAATGCATTTACGGTCCATATGTTGCCGATCAGCAACACTAGTTGCTGATCATCAACATACACTTCTCAGATGCCCGTAAACTGCCGCACTCGCCCATAGAGTTTTATGGGCGAGTCTGTGCAGTGCCGTGAATTGCGGCCATTACGGACATGTTCTAAAAAGTGCGGACCTCGGTTGCAGCCCGGCACACCACGGATGAAATATCCGGTGGTGTAAGAGGCCGCATTGAGTATAATGTGTCCGCAAATGGTCCGCAATTGAAAACCCTCAATTGCGGACCATTTGCGGTCTTAAATTACGGTCGTGTAAGACCAGCCTCAGGATACAGTTTCTCATACATGCCCCCTGCCTTGTCTTGAGATCACTAGGCTGGTCTTAAACGACCGTAGTGGTTTTTGTGGTCTGCAACACAAATTTCACTCTAAAAACTCATTCCGCAGACGTCCATGTTCAACCGCAAATTGTATTCGCAACATTCCGTGTGTATCAGTATTATGTGGATCCGCAAAACACACCACGAAACACACATGTTGACATCTGCAATTGCGGATATACACTGATGTATGTTCAGTGTCTATCCGCATAACTGCACACGCTCATAGACTTGTATGGAACAGTCCGTGCCGTAAAAACACGGCCATTACGGACATGCGGTATACTGCCTGGACCACGGTTATGACAACACACCACACCACAGACAAAATCGATGGTGGTGTAAGAGGCCGCATAGAAAACAGTGGGTCCGCAAATGGTCCGCCATTTAAAACCTGCAATCGCGGACCATTTGCGGTCTTAAACTACGATCATGTAAGACCAGCCTAACACATAAATTAAGAAATAGCTCAGTATATAGTCAAATAAGAAAAGCTATGGAGACAAATGTAACTGAAAGACAGGACGAGTGGACTCTGTAGGCAGAGCAAACACACAATTGTAATTGTTGCTGAGGGTTCTTTATATTTCCTTTTTAATGGAAAGGTGGGTAATTTTGACCTTTGCTATGGGCCCCATGATTTCTATGTGTGCTCCTGGGAGTAAGGAAGATATAGGGCCCCTATGATATGTAGCTTGGAGAAACTTGTGTAGAGCATCATACATTACAGCTGTTTTGTTGGTCACAGTCTAGGCCTGGTTCTGTGAGATGTAGTGATATAATACCAAGCATAAAATACATGATTGTGGGCTTTTCATAATTACAGTATTTGGGGTTTGAGGGGGCTGTACATACTTGCTAACTGCATTAAGACACTTCTATAAGGTATAGACATAGCACTCCTAATCCAATTCTGGTCCTAATTCTTAGTTTTGTAGAAAATGAAATCCGGCACTCAGAGAGATGAAGGACTCATTTACACAGGCAAAGAATCTGGTTGTAAAGATGCAGATCCTCCTTACTTATGTGGGAGTCTACAAGATATCATGTTTTACTGGAAATAGTACATCATGCACTATGCTCACCTTTAGGGTCCTTTCACACTGAGTTTTTTGGCGAGGATTTTGGCCCTGAATCCGTGTCAGAATCCACGTGGAAAAATGCCCCCCTATAGAGTTCTATGGGTTCTGCTAGCTTTTCTTTTCCACTAGCGGATTCCGCCTGCAAAAACCAACACAGTCAATGGGAGGCGAAAAATCCATGTGGAATTGGCAAAAACTGCGTGGAAAGGCCGCTAGCGTTTTTTCAAGGTCCATACACTGTGCTGGAGGAAAAAAACATTTCCTAATTCCTGAAGCTGATTTTTTCCTTGCCAAAATTCTCACCAAAAAACCTCCATGTGAATGCTAGCAGAAAAAGGAACCCATTGAAGTCAATGGGAGTTTTTTTTTCCAGCGCTGAAATTCCACACCAAATTCCTCACCATTTTCCTCCGTGTGAAGGGACCCTTATAGGGCTGAAAATCCATTGCTGCTGTTTGCTTTAGTGTTGGGTCGCATCTTAATGAAGCTGCCTTGTCATGGCAGATGGACTTATACAAACTGGATCAATCATGTATATGAAGAACCCCAAGTTTATATGTATAGATAGTAACTAATAGTAATAAATTATATGTACACTATGTGATCAAAAGTATCCGGACACCTGGCTGAAAATGACTTACAAGTTCGTGGCGCCCTCAGATCGGTAATGCTGGAATTCAATATGGTGTTGGCCCACCCTTAGCCTTGATGACAGCTTTCTCTCTCGCAGGCATACGTTCAGTCAGGTGCTGGAAGGTTTCTTGGGAAATGGCAGCTCATTCTTCATGGAGTGCTGCACTGAGGAGAGGCATCGATGTAGGTAGGTGAGGCCTGGCAGGAAGTCGGCGTTCCAAAACATCCCAAAGGTGTTCTATAGGATTCAAGTCAGGACTCTGTGCAGGCCAGTCCATTACAGAGATGTTATTGTTGTGTAACCACTCCACCACAGGCCGTGCAGTATGAACAGGTGCTCGATCGTGTTGAAAGATGCAATCGCCATCCCCGAATTTCTCTTCAACAGAGGGAAGCAAGAAGGTGTTTAAAACATCAATGTAGGCCTGTGCTGTGATAGTGCCATGCAAAACAACAAGGGGTGGAAGCCCCTTCCGTGAAAAACACGACCACACCATAACACCAACGCCTCCGAATTTTACTGTTGGCACTACACACGCTGGCAGATTATGTTCACCAGGCATTCGCCATACCCACACCCTGCCATCGGATCTCCACATTGTGTACTGTGATTCGTCACTCCACACAATTTTTTTTTCCACTGTTCAATCGTCCAATGTTTACGCTCCTTACACCAAGCGAGGTGTCGTTTGGCATTGACCTGCGTGACGTGTGGCACCCAATCACATGACCACGTTCGAAGTCCGTGAGTTCCGCGGAGCACCCCATTCTGCTCTCTCACGATGTCTAATGTCTAATGAGGTCACTGATATAGAGTACCTGGCAGTAGGTGGCGGCACAATGCACCTAATATGAAAAACGTATATTTTTGGGGGTGTCTGGATACTTTTGATCACATAGTGTATAAAACAAATAGTAGCAATGAATGTTCAGCTCTATGTATATAGGTCTTGGTGTCGTTTACAGAGTGCTAATTTTTGTGTTTGTATTACTGACATTGCAGTTTGCACCTCTTCACATTAGGATGTGCTGTGTAAAGTTTGTGTTTTTTTTTAGTCAGGCAGATAGCTAGATAAATAGTACCAAGACCTATCTAAAAGGAGGTGAAAATGCATTGGAGATGCCAGTCTTAATAGATTTTCCCCATTGTGTTGAAAACACTAATGTAATCTAATTTACAGTTCTTTGTAGATAATTTGTAATAACACTAATAACATTGATGACTATAATAATGCTAATAACAATGTCACTTCTCTCAAATAGGGTGAAACGAAACTAGTCCAAATGATGCATCTAGAAGCACCACTTGGCATTAGGACAGTGAAGGAACAGAATTTGATGATCCTGGATATACCATTTGCAGGCAAGCAAATGAGCCTGCTTATTATAATGCCAATATGCATTGAGGATGAATCTACAGGACTAAAAAAGGTAACAGTGACAATAAAATAAATCAGTAAAATAAAAGTGAGCCTATCAGGACCAAAATGCCCTCTAACGCAATAATGTTACTGTAGGATCTGTCACCAGAGCATCCCTATTGATAGCCGAGATTCACATGAATCAAAGACTTTTCACTACTTTATGATCAGTACTTTTGTTACTGAGATATCCGATTTTTTTTTCTTATATGCTAATGAGCTGTTTGGGCGCAACAAGGAAGTCACCAATTGCACCAAGGAGCTATGCTTTCTAGTGCCCAGTCCCTCCATTCTTCCCTCCCTCTCTGTCATGATTGACATATATACTCCATGACAATGGTCTTGGTGTGGTGAGAACAATAGTGATGCCCTCAGTGCACCAAACAGCTTATTAGCATATCAGGAAAAACCTAATATCTCAGCAACAAAGGTATTGAACAGAGAACAGAAAAAAGTGTTTAATTCATGTGAACCCTGACAATGCTTATAGTTCAATAGGGACTGCTCTGGTGACAGACTCCCTTTAAATAGTTGAAATATACCTTTGTGACTGCAAACCAATGAAGCAATGCAGACATAATTATTTCTCATGGATATGCAAATCAGCTTGCAAGTGTATCAAGTACAGGCCTGATTTACCAGATTTGCTTTCAGACTATCGTGATGTAAGCAAAGGCTGAAAATGTTATTCATGGCTAAAGGAGTGGCATAGGGCAGTGATTCCAGAAGAGATCTGGGAAATCAGAAACCCACTGATGCAATTACAGGCTGATTTGCATATCCATAAAAAGATGATTGTGTATTAAAAAGACCAAAATAGTACACTAAAATAGAACTTTTAATAGTTAAGATTAATTAAATTAAATTCAATTACCGTATATACTCGAGTATAAGCCGACCCGAGCATAAGCCGACCCCCCTAATTTTACCACCAAAAACTGGGAAAATTTATTGACTCGAGTATAAGCCGAGGGGGGAAATGCAGCAGCTACTGGAAAATTTCAGAAATTAAAATGGTCGGAGTTTTTAGGTGCAGTAGATGCTGGGGAAGGGGAGGGGGTGTTTTGGTTGTCTGTCTGCCCCTTCCCTGAGTTTGAGGACTGTTTTTTTTTTCCCCCCACTTGGAATTCAGCCTGGCTGAATATAGGGTATCTGCAGTGTTTCTATTAACCCCTTCCCGACTGAACAGGAGCACTGCAGATCCCCTATATTCAGTAGACCGGGCACTTTCAGACATAGGGATACCTAATGTGTATGTGTTTCACAGTCATTTCCTACTTTTGTATGTATTCTAGGGAAAGGAGGGATTTACAACTTTTATTTTTTTTAAAGCTTCTTTTTTCCCCCACTATTTTATGGGAGACTCTATACATTAATATTGCGGCTGGTCATAGACCCCCCAGCACCACACTAAAATAAAAAAGATTTTTTTTTTTGCTGACTCGAGTATAAGTCGAGGGGGGCTTTTTCAGCACAAAAACTGTGCTGAAAAATTCGGTTTATACTTGAGTATATACGGTATGTCCCAATGGTGAGGTAGGCAATGAATAAAAATATAAAAATGGAAAAAGCCTCCGGACTAGTAAGCTCACCTTTGAATGAAGTCTTTGGGGTGCACAATTCTACGCCTTCGGACTCCAGGAGGCCATACATATGTAGACAAAAAACGGAGGATAGAAGACCGAAGCACGTCCAGACCTCAATAAAATATAACTTTTAATCCATCTCCATTAAGATACAAAAAGATACAAGATAGGTGAAAAAAGTCAGAAAAAACACATAGTGTATTAAAAATCACGTTTCAGGACACTCTGGTCCCTTAGTCATAGCCATCATAATATGCTCTGTATAAGTCAGATCAATATATTAGCAGAACAGGGGATAGGACAAAATTCTATACATCTAGAGGAGTTCACTAAATCCCAATTGATAATGTAAAAGGGGTCTATCACCAGATTTACGGGTTATGAGCTAAAGATATGCCTGAATAGCCTTTAAAAAGGCTATTCAGGTGCTGCTATTAGTTTGTAAAAAGACCCCCCATATCTTTCAGGCATATCTTTAGCTCATAAACCGTAAATCTGGTGATAGAGCCCCTTTAAGGTGAAGTCACCTATGTATTAGTTTTCATATAGCATAGGGATAGCTCATCTGTAGGAGCACTCCTTCCTTTCAACTGACACTAATATATAAGGTCAACGCAACTAGTAATTTCAAATCATCCTGAATTCTAAAAGGTGTGTGGCACTGACAATAAAAGTTTCACAAAAGCACACAGGACCTCTAAATAACCACAAACCAATAAAAGACCATGGCTATCTAAGGCTATCTCAGGTCTAACTAGAGAGCTTACATTACACTCCATAAAGGTACTGACTACCATAGCACACACCACACAACACTCAAACAGAATGTCACACAAATTAATGTGTAACACTATATACTCCCTACTCAATTTTCCTGACGGGTTTCTCTTGACAATAGGCGTCAGCTCACCAGAGGCAAGGCAGAATATTCAATGGAACAGGTATTGAAACATGTTGAAGTAGAGCAGTTACAAGCATATGTAGTGTACAGCCTGATCGGCCGTGATATCTGGCTGCAAGTAGCGTTTGGCAGAGCCGGTGATATACATCCGAAGCTTCAACCTTTTCAAAACGGTGTGCCCAAGCAGAAAAAGACACACCTCTAGTGACGTCATATGCGGCTGACGACCTGGACATGTCCACAACCATAACCAAGTAACGTTCAGACGTGTCAGAACAACTAGGAGCACAAATAATGGCAATAGAGTCAGATCCAGAAAAAGAATCCCAATGATATAAACCTCAGAATTGAAGATATATGTCTAAGACTAACTGTAGCGCAGCCTTATACAAAAATCTCTAATTGGATAAGGCTTAGTTCACATGTAAATAACGTGTGGCTTATTTTGGTACCGGAAAAAAACGCTTCCTAATTAGGAAGCGTTTTTTTTTTACCTTGGCACGCTTTTTGTGGAGCGTTTTTTTGTAAAATCCGCTTCCAGGCGGTTTTCCCATCCTTTAAGAGAACGGGCCGCAAAAAACATGTTGCGTTTTTTACCGCACATTTTTTTTGCAAAAAAGCACGTGGTAAAAAAAGGCTTCCCATTCACTTCTACTGCTTTCTTCAGGCGGAAAACGTCCGAAGAAAGGTCATGTCGCTTCTTTTTCTCTGCTAGCAGAAAAATCTTCTGCTATTAACCTTTTCGCTGCCAAGGGTCTCTGGAAATTCTGCACCTCCAGTAGCTAGAGCAATTTTCACAGTTTTGAGATGGACAAATCAAACCTAAATTGCAGCATTAAAAAAGCATCCAACCCCCCCATACCTATATATTTTCTTAAAGTAGACACCTGCAGCATTGTCAGAATGCCCCTTGGTACTATATACGAACAGGCACCTTCATGCAATTTTGATTTAAAGTGAATGTTTTATGAAAAAATGCAATTAAATGCACCAAACCTCCTAAAAATAAGAGTTCAACATGTGCAGAGTTCATACATATCACTATAGCCTGCACCCGCATGCACATGTCTTCAGAAAATCACTAGAACTGGAAGGAACAAAAATCTTCTTTGAAGCTGGAAATGTTAAAAAAGTATCATCCTATAAAATGTAGGGATTACACACCATGAAAAGTAAGTGAACCCCTAAACCCTATATATTTTTTGAAAGTAGACAAACCTGAAGATTACAAATGGGTCATCGATAGCCACATCCACCTTCATGCAACTTTGCGACCAACACAAATAATTTTTTTTTTTAAATAAGCTAAAACATATATTTTCACCTAAAACTCATGTTCAATCTCAGATTCATATACAAAATACATTTAAAATAATAGCTTAAGGTATATATAATGTGTATATATACTATATGTACCGCAAACATCAACTACAACAAGAGCTCAGACTCCCAAAAACACGAATACAGAAGACAAGCAGGATTTAGCTGTTAAAAAGCTATACTGCACCTACCAAACTGTGACTGTGATACCAAAATCTAACTTTTTTCAGAGTACACAGCATTCTGTATATAAAAACACAATTTAATAGTTCATATATACAACCACCTTCATTCAACTTTGCGGCAAACAGAGATTGCTAGCAAAAATTGCACAAAAATTCAAATTTGCCACTAAAGTGCGGCTCAAGCAATCCCTTTCTGCAAACATAATGTACTATCCATAAAACTGCAATATGTGAGGAGTTCATACATACCACACATGTATATATTTACAGGGGCGGGTGTTAAAGAATCGCAGAAATGCACCATTCCATTTTGTGCACGCAAATTAAATAGGACTTTACATAAAAATGTTATTTTCCATCCCCCTATAAAAATTTTAGCAATCTATACGTTCATCTCTGGTGATAATCGTTATTACTATTATTTTAGCGTGTAACGGATATGACTAGAGATGTATTTTACTGTAGAGAGCTCAGGTATAGACAGGACAGGGATTGGGTGAAATGTAAACTTTATTTGCGACTTTGTGTATAATAATAATAAATTTTATTTATATAGCGCCAACATATTCCGCAGTGCTGTACAATTTGTAGGGTTCAAATACAGACAGAAAGATACATTACAAAGAAAGTCATTTCACACAATGGGACTGAGGGCCCTGCTCGCAAGATCTTACAATCTATGAGGTAGAGGGGGTGACCCAAGAGGTAGCAGGGGCGGCATTGCTTATGCAGACAGCATGAAAGGCAGATTCAGGGTTGAATTTGCAGGGATGTGTGAACATACTCAAAAAATACAGAAAAGGCCCTACATTGCGAAAAATAAAATTTTTTGTTGAAGACTTTGCTGTGGTTTTTCGAACCTAATCCAGGACTAGATTGAGCAGAAAGGAGAAGTATTAGAGTCTCCGATATATTTCCCATTCCTTTTGTAGCCACTCAATTATGTCTCAAAAAACTTCAGCAAAATCTGCAACAAAAAAAGCTGCAACGTGGGGCCATAGCCTTAGGCTTCATTCACACTAGCATTAGGGGAATCCGTCTCCCATTCCTCTTAAACTATGTGGAGAGGACTTTTCTCTCCACCGATTTCAGACAGAAACTGGGCGGACCCCATTATAGTCTATGGAGTCCGCAGATTAAGGTAACCACTTTTTAAGCTGATAGGGTTTTCGAACAACAGAAACCCTAACGCTAGTGTGAACCTATCATTAGAGCGGGTTCACACCTGCACCCAGTCTCCGCTCTGTGGGTTTCCGTCTTTTGTCCAAGAAACCCTGACAGGAGACCGAAACCCGGCAGTTAGTGTCCACCCATTAACGCCTGTGAATGTCTTCTGGTCTCTGTGGCAAAACCGTTTTCTTTAACTGGACACAAAGTCCTGCATGTCCAAAGGTTTCGCCACGGAGACCAGAAAATGCTCACAGGCACTCACAGGAAAACACTTTGCAAACCCATTCAAATTAATGAATTTGAAAACTGACTGACGGTTTACGTCTTCTGTCCAGTTTCTCTGGCAGAAGACGGAAACTTGCAAAGTGGAGACTGGGCACAGGTGTGAACCCGCCCTTAGATTTCTTTTTAGTATGAACAGTATTTGTAGTGTATGAAAAAACAGAGAATGTATCAGCTCACCCTATGCAGCTTGAACCTCAATCCTTGGAGAGCACGGCGTGCAGGTGAACTTCGACCTGCTGATAGAATGTCCAACTTGAAGGTAAAAAGCGCCAGCTGCTACCAGGAAGTGGATGAAGACTGAAATCCGCGGTATTTAAAATATAATTTTTATTGTCGCATTAAAACAGTTACATTGTAACTGAAGTCTTGCCTGTGCGTATAATGGACGACGCGTTTCGGGACAGTGCGTCCCTTCTTCTAGGCTCGACTATGTACAAAAACAAAACTCCTTAAAAACTAAATGAGGCAGGCAAGACTCCTCCTACTATCAAGACATTTAGATACTTAACCCCATGTTGTACAAAAAAGATTAAAACAATATACCAAATCCATTACATTCAAGAATTTGCAAAGATTGATACAACATAATTCTAAACGCAATGTTTATCATAGGATCGTACACAAGAATATCCATTGTTAAATTTAATATTATACAAAAAACCGCATGTACCGTATTTTCCGGACTATAAGGCGCACATAAAAACCTACGATTTCCTCAGAAATCGTAAATGCGGCTTATAGTCCGGTGCGCCTTATATATGGATGGAAGCGGCGGCAAAGTCTGCGTGCCGCTTCCATACATACATAAAAGGCACCGTAAGGGTGCATTCACACTACGGAACGCCGGCGTGTATCACAGCTGTACACGCTGGCGTTACAGCAGGGCTGCCGGACACTTCCTATTCATTTCTATGGGAGCCGGCATGCGAGCGCTCCCCATAGAAATGAATGGACAGACACTTCCCATTCATTTCTATGGGAGCCGGCATGCGAGCGCTCCCCATAGAAATGAATGGAAAAAAGCAGTCCATTCATTTCTATGGGGAGCGCTCGCATGCTGGCTCCCATAGAAATTAATGGGAAGTGTCCGGCAGCCCTGCTGTCACGCCGGCCTGAAACAGAACGTGAAACTTACCGACCGGTGCAGGGCGGGCGGGCGGGCATTCAGGCCTCCTCTTCCTCCGATGTCCTGACCACTTCCTCCGGCGCTCGCGAACTAATGGCCTGGGCGCATGCGCAATATCATAATGCTTCTACTACGGCTACTGCGCATGCGCCCAGGCCATTATCAGTTAGCGAGCGGCGGAGGAGGAGGAGGCCTGAATGCCCGCCCACCCTGCACCGCTCGGTAAGTTTCACATTCTGTTTCAGGCTTTTATCTTAAAACGGGGGGGGGGGGGGGGGGTAGATTAATCTAACTTTTACGGTTGGGCTCTATCAGCATGATTTTGCTGATAGAGCCCCTCCTCGCCTGCCGAGCGCTTCCAATAGAAGCGGCTGGCACGCGGGGGGTTAAGCGGCCGCTGGCAAAGTCTGCCTGCCGCCGCTTTCAATAACATATAATGCGCACCGGACTGCGGCTTATAGTCCGGTGCGCCTTATATATGAACCGAGACAGACTATAAGGCGCTCATGGGCAATGCGGCTTATAGTCCAGTGTGCCTTATAGTCCGTAAAATACGGTAACCCGTAATGTGTGAACACAGTTTAGTACCCCATAATAATAAAGATGTTAATTTGGATGCATAACTAGTACCATATATTTGTAGTGTAGACCAATTTCACTCTTATTTACCTTATTACAAATCAGTATTTACAATTCTGCAAATCTAAATCTAAAATATGAATGATGCTAGTGTTTTTTTGTCTGATATGTATTATGGAAGAAGGGGCAATGGCATCCATAATGTACATAAATGAATACTTAATCTTAGAAATGCAAATATACCTGCTAAACTAATATACTAATCTCCCATATCCTCACATAAACTATATACAGTATCTTCTGTTTGAAGTTATACGTTAAAGTAATATGAATTGCAAAGTCTCTTTTCTTCCACCTTCTCATTAATCCATTCCTAACCAGTACACTATTGTTCTTTGTATTTTTTCAACCAATTTCTTTATACTGGAGCCTTCCTTTATCTAGCGCCTGTTCACTTTAATAGGAATTAGAGTCATCTAAGGTACTTAAAGAGGATCTTTCATCAGCTCCAATAAGTCTGGCTCTTTAATAGGTACTGCTCTACTGATTCTTGCTCAGTTGGCATTTTTTCTCTAGCCCTTGTTATTCCCAAGCAATCAATGGTGCTTGATATGTTATTTAGTCTCTGTACTGTCAGATGGACGGTGTCAGGCAGGAGCAGGTAAGGGGTGTGATTCTGAGTTATGAAACTGGCTGCCTGTTTGAAGGTCTGAATCATGCCCCCTGCCTGACACTGCAATTTTGACATTACAAAGCTTAAATAGCACATCAGGCATCAAAACTAACTGCATTAAGTATAGACAAAGTATGACAAAGTGAGAGATATCACTCAAGCAATAGGGGGTGGAGTAGGGCATGAGTTAGTGGTGATTATGTAGATAAGGGGGAGTTCACACTACTGTTGGTGTCTGACAGCAGTGTCCATACACTTAACATTGAGGTCTATGGGCAACGGACAGTAACTGATAGCCATCAGTTACTGTCCATTTGTGTCCATTATGATAGGTGTCTGTGTTTTGTTCCTTTTAAACGGACACCTTCTGAGCAGACACCAATGGTAGTGTGAACCCTACCAAAGAGAGAAGACACATATACAGAAAGAAGACACATATAAAGAAAAGAAAAAAAATTAAATTATAAAAATAGCAGGATGGTCAAAAGATAAAGACACGTTTGGCTTAACAGGAGTCAACTTTTAGCCACCCTCACCTAACCTAGAATTCCTTTGGCCACCAAGAAAGTTTTATTTCACTTGAAGTATTTTTGGGTAATTTGAAGGTAGGCA
Source organism: Leptodactylus fuscus (assembly GCF_031893055.1). NCBI lineage: Eukaryota > Metazoa > Chordata > Amphibia > Anura > Leptodactylidae > Leptodactylus > Leptodactylus fuscus. Next base: position 104,882,989 of record NC_134268.1, on the reverse strand, counting down.
TATCTGCAATAAACATAACTTTACTAGATTTGTAAAATACATAACTTAGCTATACATAATAATAGATAAAATTTATAATAAGTTAAGCCTGATGGGTATGGTTTACGGTTTTTAATGTTGTTCTTCGCTTTCAGATTGAAAAGGATCTGACATATGAGAACTATGTGAAGTGGACCGACCCCAGCAGGATGGCCAACAGCAAAGTAAAGTTGAGTCTTCCGAAGTTTAAGACAACAAGCTGTTTTAACTTAAAAGACACTCTGAATAGCATGGGCATCAAAGATGCATTCAATGGAGAAGCTGCCGATTTTTCTGGAATGTCAGAGAATAAGGGTCTATGTGTGTCTGAAGCAATTTATAGTGCTGGCATAGATATAGCAGAGGATGGCACTGAGGCAGCAGATGCCATACGAGAGAGAGTCCTGATGTCTAAAACGGAATGTAATGTTAACCGTTCTTTCATATACGCTATAAAGCACAGCAAAACACAGGGAATACTTTGCATTGGCAGGTATACAGGCCCTACAGATTCATGTTAGTTTCTCTATGACATTGTGATTTAGTATTTTATGTTTCATATACTAACTTGCAGGTCATGTATTCACATATATATGTATACAAACTTTTGCTCAAATCATATAGCTGTGGTTCTTCAATAAACATCAAATATTAAGATACTAAAATACTGGTTTATCTTTTCTTCCAGCACTAAGGATTGTATAGTATGCATGAATGGTTTACCTCAGTGCTGCCAACAGGAATTTCAGGGCCTGATACATGTACATTTAGTGGTTTCCCCCTCTATCTCTACCGTTTCCCATCCTGTTTGAAGCAGGGGGGTTACATGACTGGAGTGGGGATGTCTGGGGCAGCAGGCTATGTTATTAGGAAGGAGGGAAGGACTTTAGACCAGAGTCTATCCTAGTGGCTTTAGGACCTTTGATGAGAGTCATGATGTCATCAAAGGTCCTTTAGCCTACTAAGATATAATTAGAGTCTTGTGTGGGCGGAGCTATCTGGATTGTACAGGTCATTGTATAATGGGGGAATGGGTTGCAGGGTGCCTGTGAGAAAGAGGGGGAATGGGGGTGCATACTGTGAGCAAAAGAAGGGAATGGGTGGTGCAGACTGAGAGTAAGAGGGGTACATTGGTCTGCAGGCTATGTGTGAGAAAGAGGGGGAATGGGGGTGCATACTGTGAGCAAGAGGAGGGAATATGGAGCGCAGGCTGTGTATGAGAAAGAAGGGGGAATGGGTGAAGCAGGCTATGGTGCATAAGATTTGGGGGTTTACATACAGTACGCAAAATATACAAACAAATATAATACTAACAATGAACGACTGGCACAGTGGGATAGAGGGCCATGCCTGCAAGGGCTTACAATCAATGAGGGAAAAGGGATAGAGAAAGAAGATGAGGGTAGAGACCATTCAGGTGGTGGTGTGGTGACAGTAGTGTTATAGGGGGTTGTAGGCCTTCCTGAATAGGTGAGTCTTCAGGGCCTTCTTGAAGCCTGTGATTGTGGGGGTCAGACTTATGTGTCTTGGTAAGGAGTTCCAGAGTATGGGGGATGCATGGGAGAAATCTTGGAGACGGTTATGTGAGGAGCGGATGAGAGCAGAGTGGAGTAGGAGGTCTTTGAAGGATCTGAGGTTACGTGTGGGCAGGTAGTGGGAGATTATGTCGGAGTTATATGGAGGGGGCAGCTTGCGGATGGCTTTGTATGTTAACGTTAGTAACTTGAACTCAATTCGCTGGGCAACGGGTAGCCAGTGAAGGAATTGTCAGAGGGGAGCAGCCGATGAAGAACAGGGGGTGATGTGAATTAAGCGAGCAGCACAGTTTAAGGTGGACTGGAGGGGGCGAGAGTGTTCGCTGGGAGTCCATGAAGAAGGGTGTTACAGTAATCTAAGAGGGAGATTATGAGGGCATGGACTAGCATCTTAGCAGTTTCTGGGGTGAAGAAGGAGTGGATTCGATGGATGTTCTTGAGTTGGAGGCGGCAGGAAGTGATGAGGGCTTGAACGTGCAACTTGAAGGATAGGTCGGAGTTCAAGGTTATCCCAAGGCATTGGACCTGTGGGACAGTGGTAAGTGTGGTTCCATTAACTTTGATAGATCGGTCAGGCAGGGCTGGTGTTGGGGGGGGGGCAAACTGGGCAATCAGGGTCGGACTGGCCCATCAGGGAACTGGTGAATCCCCTGGTGTTCCCCAACCCCTATCAGTGCTCATTTTCCCAATGCAGATGCATTGGCCAGGGGCCCGATCAGGATGTCTGAGGCTGGGTCGGGCTCCTGTCCAATGCATTTGCGTTGACAAAATGAGCACTGATAGTGGCAGGGGCCGGATCGGTAAGCTCGGGGGCCCCAGGCTGCTGGCAGTGCTGTAATGATTAAAGATGGTCGGCTGCTGGCAGTTTCCCAGGGCCCTGACACACACAGGGGCTGCCTATCAGTGGTATACTTTCCCTATTATTATAGGGACAGTATACATCGGGAGGACTGAGGACACCGGGGGCAGAAGCTATCGCTGACATCTTATGAAGAACTCTCTGTGCAGTCCAGACTTCCTTCCCCTCCCCCTCCCAGCAGTGAGTCATCACTTATCCCTTATATCGTACCATGTGGGGACAGAGACAAGTCTGCTGCAATGCTGCACTTTCTGCTTCAAATGTGAGTATGTATTTTTTCTTTTTTTGATAAATGTAATATTTAATATGTATATGCGTAAATTTGTTTAACTCTTAAGTACTATCATAGTGTCTATCATACACCACTACCATACACATATCATTATGATAGACACCATGATAGTACTTAAGGGTTAAAGTATGTGTCTTGTATACTGTGAGTACTGTATGTTTGTATACAGGTATGTGTGAGTATATACAGTATGCTATAATAATGTGTGAGTGTATGTGTATATGTGAGTATATATAGTATTCATATATTCATATATATATATATTCATATATATATATATACCGACCTGTAGCACTGACATCACACCTAATGAAGGTCCTAGAGAGACTGGTCCTGACACACCTACGCCCCCTAGTGAGCTCCGCTCTGGACCCCCTCCAGTTTGCCTACCGGCCAGGCATTGGGGTAGATGACGCCATCATCCACCTTCTTCACAGAGCTCTCTCTCACCTGGAGAAACCCGGGAACACTGTGAGAATAATGTTCTTTGATTTCTCCAGTGCGTTCAACACCATTCAGCCAGGGCTACTGAGGGAGAAGCTGAACCTTGGTGGTGTGGACCATCACCTGTCCAACTGGATCCTAGACTACCTGACAAACCGCCCTCAGTATGTGAGAGCCCAGGACTGTGTGTCTGACACTGTGATCTGTAGTACGGGGGCACCTCAAGGTACAGTTCTTGCCCCATTCCTCTTCACACTGTACACTGCTGACTTCAGGCACAACTCATCCAGCTGTTACTTACAGAAGTACTCCGATGACTCTGCTATAGTCGGCCTTATCACTGATGGCGATGATAGGGAATACAGAGACTTAAACCGGGATTTTGTTGAATGGTGCCAGCAGAACCAGCTCAGGATTAATGCTGGGAAGACCAAGGAGATGGTGGTGGACTTTACTAAACGGAGAGGTGCTCCGACCCCGGTGGAGATCCAAGGAACATGTATTGAGATAGTCAGGACCTATAAGTACCTGGGCGTGCTCCTCAATAACAAACTAGACTGGGCTGATCACCTGGAGGCGCTGCACAGAAAGGGCCACAGCAGACTCTACCTGCTCAGGAGGCTGAGGGCCTTCGGAGTCCAGGGGACACTTCTTAGGGCCTTCTTCAACTCTGTGGTTGCCTCAGCCATCTTTTTCGGTGTGGCCTGCTGGGGAAGCAGTATATCAACCAGGGACAGAAATAGACTTGACAGGCTGATCAGGAGGGCCAGCTCTGTCCTGGGGAGCCCCTTGGACCCAGTACAGGTGGTGGGTGACAGAAGGATACTGTCTGTGGTGACCTCCATGCGGGGGAACAAATCCCACCCCATGTATGGGACCCTGATGGGACTTGGCAGCACTGTAAGCGACCGTCTGCTTCACCCCAAGTGTGAGAAGGAGCGCTATCGCAGGTCCTTCCTTCCAACCGCGACCAGGCTGTATAATCTACATCAGACCAAACGAAGAGCTCTCCGCACAGAGAACTAATGATTATGAGGATGACCATGAGGTCTTCCTCTTTCTCTTCTGTTTTTCCTTAGCTGCAATGGACTCCTAGTATATCTTCTCTTCTCAGCTTATCTGTGTCTACGTCTGTAACATATTACTCTGTATTATCCTGTATCTGTATTACTATGCTGCTGTAACACGCTGAAATTTCCCCAAGGTGGGACTATTAAAGGATTATCTTATCTTATCTTATCTTATATATATTTGACATATATGGTATATGGATGTATATGTATGAATGTATAGGTACAGTCCTATGAAAAAGTTTGGGCACCCCTATTAATCTTAATCATTTTTTGTTCTAAATATTTTGGTGTTTGCAACAGCCATTTCAGTTTGATATATCTAATAACTGATGGACACAGTAATATTTCAGGATTGAAATGAGGTTTATTGTACTAACAGAAAATGTGCAATATGCATTAAACCAAAATTTGCACGTTTCTAAACATGAGAGCGGGAAGAAACGCCTCCTCCCTATCTGATAGTGCTCGTCCATAGACGAGTACTGGGGAGGGGTTCCTCACCGCTCAGCGTCACTGCAGGGCGGTAAGCAACGCCCCCTCTCACAGTACAACGCAATAGACGCTATAGCGAGGAAGGGCGTTACTGCCTGTCAGAAATGCCCTTCTGACACTGAAGAGCTACGGTACCGGCACTGATAGCTCTTCACTGGTTGCACAGAACGGGAAAGCCGACAGTGCGCTGAATTCAGCACACTGTCGGCTTTCTAGCAGTATATAAAACCACATGTACCCCAAGTGATGAAAGGCCCTCTTTAAGGATTAACAGCGACATGCCTCATGGCCTAATTTCTGGAAATCCTGTATCTAAATAGTCTCAGCGATCATATGAGGTGCAGGACTCCCAGCAAGGAGGCGCCGGCATGAGACTAAATGGACACTGGCGGCGGACAATGGAGCACCAGGGACAGGTGAAGGTGCTTTTTATTTATTTACTTATTATACACCTCCCGCCCGTCACATGAGTTGCTCCAATTCCTGGACAAATCTTTAAAGGATTTATTCTTCTTTATAATATTGATGGTCTGTCCTTAGGATAGGTCATCAACATTACATCTGTGATGATGCAACAGCCAGGACCTCTGCAGATCAGCTCTTCCAAGAAAGCATGGCTACAGGTAATGGTAACATTTCTAGGAGCCATGTAAGTCACATTCCATACAGTGTGTAACAGTAGGTTTAGGTAGTGCATTGTTACACATTGTATGGCGGGTGAGCAGCATGGCTTCTGAGACCGAGATGTTATTAACTTTAGCCGCTCTGTCTCGGTATCTCTGGTCTGCAGAGGTCCTGATGGTGGGCCCCTAGAAACAATTCCACTGGTGGGCCCTAGACATCCCAGTCCGACACTGTGGGCAATTACCCAGGGCCCCCACACCTTTAGGGGCCCCATACTTTGCCTACTGTGAGGAATGATACTCCGGAGTAGATAAAAGCATCAGCACATACAAGGTGTGCCAATTGCTACTTCTACAGCTTATGCTAGGTTCACACCTGCGTTCACCTGTCCGTTCTGTGGTTTCTGTCTTCTGCATGCCAGAAGTCGGAAAGCTCAGACCGGGTCCGGCCGTGAGCGCCGGTGAGCGTTTTATGCTCTCCGCCGCGAAACCGGATTTTTTAATCCGGACACAGAGTACTGCATGTCCGACTCTGTGTCCGGATTATAAAATCCGGTTTCGCGGCGGTGAGCGTTTTAGGCTCTCTCTCTCACGGCCGGACAGCTTTCTCACCCATTCAAATGAATGGGTGAGAAAGAATCCTGCAGGTTTCCGTCTCCTGCTCTGTTTTAGGCAGGAAACGGAAACCTGAACTACGGACAGGAGAACGCTGATGTGAACGAGCCCTTACCGGCATTTAGCAGCATCCCGTGCCGCCCCTCCCCCTCCTTCTCACATGCAGTGTGACATCCTGCACATCAAAGTGTGAAGGAGGAAGTCTGCCCAATGTAAGAGCCAGACTGCTAGACAGAGCTGCACATGAGCTTCCTCTTTGTCCAATGCTCCCAGCAATTCAGCCAAATATGAGTATAATTTGGCGTAAAATATGTATCTTTATTATGTATAGATGTGTATATTTGTTTACAGTGTTATACTGTTTGAGTACTGTATGTTTGTAGACAGGTATATGTATTTATTGTATATGTTTGTGTGTGGGTACGTTGGTATATGTGTAAGTATGTACAGAATATGTCTATCTATCTATCTATCTATCTATCTATCTATCTATCTATCTATCTATCTATCTTATGTCTGTCTACCATTCTATCTATCTGTCTGTCTGTCTGTGTTTTCTTCTGTTTATGTCTACCATTATACATATTAGAATTGTATGATGCTCAGTATATTAAGATGTTAAAGAGGACCTTTCACCTTCTGGGGCACATGCGGTATAATACACTGCTAGAAAGCTGACAGTGCACTGAATTTGGCTTTCCCGTTCATTGCCCCCAGTGAAGAGCTATCTGTGCCGGTACCGTAGCTCTTCACTGTCAGTCAGGAACGCCCTTCCTCACAGTAGCGTCTATAGCGCTGTACTGTGAGAACGGGGAGGAACGCATCCCTCCCCTCCTGATAGTACTTATCCATAGACGAGTACTGGGGGGGCGTTCCTCACTGCTAAGTGTCATCGCTGAGACGTAAGCAACGCTCCCTCTCACTGTACAGCACAATAGACACTGCTGTGAGGAAGGGCATTCCCAACTGACTGTTAGAAACGCCCTTCTGACGGTGAAGAGCTACGGTACCAGAACTGATAGCTCTTCAACGGGGGCGCAGAAAGGGAAAGTCGATAGTGCGCTGAACTGTCGGCTTTCTAGTGGTATATAAAACCGCATGTACCCCAGGTGGTGAAAGGTCCTCTTTAAAGGGGTATACCAAGAATTACAGTTTTCTGCAAGGAGGTTGAGGAATGTGAAAAATAAGAAAAAAAGAAAACCCATACTCACCTGTCTCCCACGGCTGTCCAGTCCAGCGCGCCTGTGGGCTTATTCTGGCGGTTGTCATTGCCACACATGACTGCTGAGGTCATGTGCCCTTAGGAAAGGACACACTTGTGACATATGTGAGTGACATCCCGGTTCCTTTCCTTAGGTTGGTGAGGTCACTGATTGGCCTCTGTGGTTACGTGTGGCGAGGACTGCTGCTAGAACAAGCCCCAGGGCACCGCTTGACCGTACAGTGGTGGGAGGATCAGGGACAGGTGAGTGTGGATTTTATTTTTCACCTTCCCCGTCCTTGCAGAAATCTTTAAAGGGGTTGGTCCAGGAATTAAAGGATTAGGCCCATCAAACTGAAACGCAGCTAAAAAAAAATCCTGGGGGAAAAAAGAAGCAACAAAAACACATAGTTTTTTTTTTCCACAGCGTTTTTCATTGACCTTTTGGTGCATTTTCTTCCCCTATTAAGTATATGTGGAAATTCTGCAGTTAAAATTAACCTGATGTGGATGATATTAAATAATTACATTTTATTCACTTTGCTTTTACATTTCTGTAGTCGCCATAAACACTGTTTTTCATGTTAAAGAAAATCTTTTTTTTTTTTTTTTTGTTGCAGATTTTGTTGCAGTTTTTTGAGCCAAAGCCAGGAGTAGATGGAGCAGAATGTAGAAGTATAAGAACTTTCTAGATATTTCACAATCCTTTTGTAAGCACTCTTGGCTTTGGCTCAAAAAACTGAAGCAAAATCTGCAACAAAAAAAGCTGTGTTTCCACAAAGTGGTGCATCTGCCTTAAGGCTGGCGGTAAGTGGCTGATGTGACATTATTTAGTCCTGGTATCGCAGTTAGCGGGTGACGTGACAGTATTTAGTTCTGGTATAGCAGTCAGCTGCTGACATGACAGTATTTAGTCCTGGTATAGCGGTCAGTGGCTGATGTGACAGTATTTAGTCTTGGTGTAGTGGTCCTATTTGATAATTCTGTATGCATATAATTATTTTATTGTTTACAGGGTGTGAGAGAGTGAAGGGTGTGGTCTGGGAGGACAAGTATATTCCAGCCAGGCACCTAAAGGGTAGTTGGTAAAGGTCCACACCAGGGAGGTCAGCTGACTAATCAAGGCCTGATAATAGTCTGTGTGTGAGGACTGGGAAGTGTGGCACCATACTGACAGAGCTGACCTGTCCAGACCAAACCTACAGAGCAGGTACTGTGCCACCCACTGCTGTTGCCATGGTGGGAGTCTGGTAGCCAGGCTTCTGTATAGTCAGGGAAAAGTTTGGTACTATTCCGTTATCGGGCCAGCAGCAGCGCAGTTCAGCAGCAGCTTTCGGGACAGCAGTTCAGCAGCGGGAATTACAATGACATCCGAGGACTGCTGGCCCGATGCTTGTGCCCAGTAACCAGTACATCGATGACCCCCCTCCCCCATCCTTCTCCTCCTGCCAGTGCTGCCCCCCAGCTCTCCTTACATCTTCCCCGTACCCTCTCCCCGCCACACGACTAGGCCTCACCTCAGCGCTAGTACCGAGACCGAAAGGAAAGACACCGGGGCTCAATCCAGGCCCTGACAAGAAACACGCCGACTATAGGAACTGTGAGCTACAGCGAGCCGGAGGGACAAACTTTCTGCAGCGTCCGGCGGCTATCTAGTAGCATTCATTGCTCAAGATTTACGGTGAGGCCTATTACAGGGAGAGGGTACGGGGCAGATGTAAGAAGAGCTGGGGGGCAGCACTGGAAGGAAGAGGAGGATGAGGGCATCGATCGATGTACTGCCTACTACACACAAGCACGGCCTCTATCATCGGGCCAGCATCGGCTTAGTCATGTGGCGGGGAGAGGGTACGGGGTAGATGTAAGGAGAGCTGGGGGGCAGCACTGGAAGGAGGAGGAGATGGAGGGGGGGTCATTGATGTACTGGCTACTGGGCACAAGCATCGGGCCAGCAGTCCTCGGATGTCATTGTAATTCCCGCTGCTGAAGTGAACTGCTGTCCCTAAAGCTGGTGCTGAAATGCGCTGCTGCTGGCCCGATAACGGAATAGTACCAAAAGTTTTCCTATATTTAATAAATTCTCACCCGAGAAGGGTATTGTTTTGTTTATTCTGTGCCTTTAAAAAGGCAGTGTACACACTACATGTGAATAAAGCCTGAACTATTGTGAAATCCAGTGTCTGTGTCTCTGTTTCCTGCACTGCTACAAGCATCTACCTGAGCGATTCCGCACAAGGGGTAGACATAAGTATTGTGCACCTGATTTATAAGGGGTCACAAGCAACTAGATAGGCCCCATGCTGCTGAAAAGACAGTGGCCCCCACACACAGTACAATCTGCCTTCCGGTGGCCCCTACACACAGTACAATCTGCCCCGCAGTGGCCTTCACAAAGGATTATACCTGTATACTCCACAAAAGCCCCCCTCCCCACACAGTATTAAATACTCCACAGTAGTCCCCCTCCCCACACAGCATGAAATGGTCCACAGTAGTCCCCCTCCCCACACAGCATGAAATGGTCCACAGTATTCCCCCTCCCCACACAGCATGAAATTGTCCACAGTAGTCCCCCTCCCCACACAGCATGAAATGGTCCACAGTAGTCCCCCTCCCCACACAGCATGAAATGGTCCACAGTAGCCCCCTCCCCACACAGCATGAAATGGTTCACAGTAGCCCCCTCCCCACACAGGATGAAATGATCCACAGTAGCCCTCTCCACACACAGCATGAAATGGTCCACAGTAGCCCTCTCCACACACAGCATGAAATGGTCCACAGTAGCCCCCCTCCCCAGACAGTACACACACAAATATACTTACCTGAAGAGGCGCTGGGCATCCTCTCTCCTTTTCACTGCGAGTGCTGATGACTTACGCCATCATGTCTGCGCCAGTGCAGAGGTCACACTCTGCAGTCAGTGTATGCGGCGTATTTGCACAACCTGCTGAAAGCAGCGATCGCTCACTAATGGGGAATCCTGTACCAGATTCCCCATTAGTGAGCGATCTGGGCGACCGCACGCGTGCCAGCAGAGGGGGCTCTGTGTGCTCTCTCTGGCACGCGTGCCATAGGTTTGCCATCACTGGTATAGTCCATGGTTTGATCTTTATCCACTGGAAATAAGAAAGAATGACAGCAAGCAGAGATGTAGAAGAAACATTCGGTCCTTTTCAATTTGGGACAAGTGGCTGTAATTGCTACACTGATAAACAAGGGGCATCATACAATCATCCCAAATCACTTAATCCGATTTTACTGTTTCATTCCTTGTTTATAACATGACTTTTATGCCTCTCCCACGTTCCACAAATCGGAGCCACTGTATGTGCTTGAAAATTTTAAGCTTTGCAGGTTTTAGCTACATCTGTTTGTTCCAATGTTTACATAACCTTACAATCTGTCCTTCATGGTGTTGCAATTTCAATGTTAACCACTTCCGGACCACGCATTGAGTACACCCAAGCAGACTTCAGTAGCTGCATGAAATCGCCTTCCCGATTGCTGTGTATACAGCGCTCAATGAGCACTGTATACAGCGATATGGGCACCGCCATGACGTAGCTGCCTTCTGACCCAGATCATCTCTATAGTAACCCGGCAGGAGGCTATATTCCTCCTGCAACTGGGGCTTAATGTACCAGTTACAGGGGAATTCAGCCTCCCCCCAAAAAAGTGATCTGATGTCCCCAAAGGTCTATTATGACCTTGTGTGGACAAAATGTATAACAAAAAATTGTAAAGTAAAAAATAATAAATAAATAAAGTAAATAATTAAAAATAAAAACAAAATAATATATTATAGCCCCACCCCTGATGACACCATACAACATGTAAATTACAGTCATGAAAAGTAAAAACTATTTTAAAAAGTTTTTTAGAAGCACTTGAAAACATATAAATAAAGCCGTTTGTGTCACAGTTTATGACGCTAAAATTAGTTTAATAATGCATATGATAAAAATGCTACAAATGTTACGTCAAAACTGCACATACAAAATACCCAAAAATGAGTCTAGTCCGGTAGTGAAGTGGTTAAGGAGTGCATATATATTTTTTATTTAATGTAATTGGTTATACCAACTACCATACATTAGAGACAAAGGAAGCTGCATTTCTTCTATTTTATATTGATAAATTATGTACAGAGAAATGTTTTAGTGATTCACATGACAATGCATAGGTACATCCTATAATATGAACCCCCTAGTGGTGGGAATGGACTGTGTGCCAGGGCTGGTATAATAGACTATGGGGAATAGCACAGGGTTAATATAGTGACCCACAGATGATAACCATGACTTTGGATATGGGATGTCCCTCACTCCTACCTAAAACCACCCAAACTACGGTAAATAATGACTTTGGAATAAATGCACAAAACACTTTATTTTGGTTGTAAAAATGGCCACAGCTTTATTAAACTCACAGAAGTAAAATAATGACAGAAGGAGTCAGGTGAAGTGCTAGACCATTGGGATTCACGAATACTGTGAGATCCCCAGCTGTCTGACATACAGCACCCGGCCAGACAGAAATAAATAAATAAAGGGGGGCAGCACGCTCCGGCTTGCAATTCTAGCAGAGCCAGTACACTTTAAGGGCACCAACGACCCTGTGCTTAACCACTGTGCCCGCCTCTGGATGACGTTACTATTACGACATCCTTCAGGCTGGCCATTTCTAAAGCTCAGCCTGTTCACCACCATGAGGTTTAACCTCCTCTATTAGTTAAAATAAGTCTACAATAACTTGCCTGCAACTTCCACCTGACTCCTCAACCGCAAAAGTAAAGCTGTGACAGTTTATCAATGGACCATGTGACATGTAATACTTTATTACACACGACTGACTAAATAATGGCAAACCCCCGACTCACAAAGAGTCATCCTACAGCACTCAGGAGAGGAAAAAACCCCTGTGGAGGAAACCTCTAGGGAACCATGGCTGGAGGACTGCCCTTCCCTTGGGCCTAGAAGGATAATGCCCAACAATAACTCATCAGTCATCTCATAATTGAATATATAGAGCCAAATACACAATTACAGTAACAAAGCAATGATACAATAATACATTAGATAGGAAAATGTGAAAAAAAAAAATAAAAATAAAAAAAAAGTATAACATATTGATGCAAAGAGGGCGGGAGGGCGGGAAATGCTTCATCCAGGTCTTGTGATGAGAAAGAGGATGAAGATGGGTGAGACAGGAAGTGACATCTATTCCTAACTCCTCCCTCCCTACAGTAACACACTAAGCACCATACACTAAAGCAGAACATACACAGATATATACTCCTACTACAGATATATACTCCTACACAGAACATACAGATATACACTCCTACAGCAGAACATACACAGATATATACTCCTACAGCTGTATATACACTAAAGCTGAATATACACCGATATATTCTTAAAGCTGACCCAGTCTGTATAAATCTACTCAACTACTGCACAAAGAAGAAACTACAGGAGTTATTGGTTCCCCCATCCCAAAGTCATGTCCCCCTTTGCTGATGGCTCCGGGGGTGTCTTGACTTTGGATATGGGATGTCCCTCACTCCTACCTAAAACCACCCAAACTACGGTAAATAATGACTTTGGAATAAATGCACAAAACACTTTATTTTGGTTGTAAAAATGGCCACAGCTTTATTAAACTCACAGAAGTAAAATAATAACAGAAGGAGTCAGGTGAAGTGCTAGACCATTGGGATTCACGAATACTGTGAGATCCCCAGCTGTCTGACATACAGCACCCGGCCAGACAGCAATCAATAAATAAAGGGGGGCAGCACGCTCCGGCTTGCAATTCTAGCAGAGCCAGTACACTTTAAGGGCACCAACGACCCTGTGCTTAACCACTGTGCCCGCCTCTGGATGACGTTACTATTACGACATCCTTCAGGCTGGCCATTTCTAAAGCTCAGCCTGTTCACCACCATGAGGTTTAACCTCCTCTATTAGTTAAAATAAGTCTACAATAACTTGCCTGCAACTTCCACCTGACTCCTCAACCGCCACAGAAGAGGCCATTTGACACCTTAAATGGACTCGACCGCCACCAAACTGAGTAGGAATGCACTAGCCTCTAGAAACCTTACATACTACAAGTCCCCATACTACCTGCCCGACAATACCAAGCTATGAATGTGGCTGAAAATGCAACAAAAGTGATCTGGCTGTAGTCAGAAACTAGTAAAGAGAAATAGACTATAACACTGAAATTGCCATAAATCAGTATACATGGGGATACCGCCCTACCACAAACATGTAATTGCCAACCATATATGCACAGAAGTACCTACATCCCACTTATGAGGTGTGAGGTTCCACTTATGGTGGTAACTGTATACACATGATACAGATGTATATACCATGTACAAGATAACACCTCTTCAAGGAATACCTCTCCCACTAAAAACTAGAACTGTCGATTTACATACATTGGCAACCCTATACCCACTGATACTGCAAGGAAAGACATAGAGAGTATAAAGAAGGGAAGAGAGAAGTACTTGTGGTGCTGCGGCTTCTCCAGATACTACAGCAACCCCAGGGCACTTACTGGAGTGAAATAACCCTCCATTGTTGTTTGATGGGTCACAACCACATTAACAGCAAAACAAGCCATTGAATGATGCTTAGCATGATGAGAAGAAGCCCATGATCCGCTTGAGATACCGTATGTCTCTGAAGGCAGTGAGAAGGCTGTAATGTCATCTCTCAATCATTTTCAGAGCACTTGATGACCTTTACCCTTAGCCGCATGCACCGACCCAAGGGCACCAAGACTGAAAGTAGAAGCTGAAATTTTCGTCTTTGCTGGACATGGAACAGCACCATGCTGATGCTGCCCGTTCCGCAAGGAAGGGGGGAGGGGCATAGGCCTATATAACTCCTGCACACAGAGCATGGGGTTATCATGGTAAGCAGTGCTGGGCTCCATTCACTAGCTGGCTGCGATAGACACTGTACGGCACTGGCCGTATCACACTGTCAGCAACATGAAGAGAAACATGAGTTGGTCAATATAAGTGGTCATATATCTTCACTAAGAAAAGTACAAATCATCAGAAAAGGTCCTTGAAGCCATTAGATTTTTATTAAAACATGTTTTTTTTTTGTTTTTTAAACATTTTAAATAAAATGTTTTTCTCTCCCTCCAGCCGCAACCAGCTCCAGCTCGGAGGGTCGTTTAGGCCATTAGATTTTTATTAAAACATGTTTTTTTTTTTTTTTTATTTAAACATTTTAAATAAAATGTTTTTCTCTCCCTCCAGCCGCAACCAGCTCCAGCTCGGAGGGTCCTTGAAGCCATTAGATTTTTATTAAAACATGTTTTTTTTTGTTTTTTTTTTATATTTAAACATTTTAAATAAAATGTTTTTCTCTCCCTCCAGCCGCAACCAGCTCCAGCTCGGAGGGTCCTTGAAGCCATTAGATTTTTATTAAAACATGTTTTTTTTTTTTTTTTTTTATTTAAACATTTTAAATAAAATGTTTTTCTCTCCCTCCAGCCGCAACCAGCTCCAGCTCGGAGGGTCCTTGAAGCCATTAGATTTTTATTAAAACATGTTTTGTTTTTTGTTTTTTTTTTAATTTAAACATTTTAAATAAAATGTTTTTCTCTACCTCCAGCCACAACCAGCTCCAGCTCGGAGGGCTCAATTTAGTGCACAGGCATGTGAAAAATGACAGCCATGACCCTAGGGACTTACCCTAACAGGGTCTTCTTAAATTTAATTAGTTTGGCGTAACCAGGGGGTCTGTTACTCTGACGGTTATCCCTCCACACCCAGGGGGCCATACCTCCGATGGTCACCCCTCTACACCAGGGGGCCATACCTCCGATGGTTACCCTTCCACACTAGGGGGCCATACCTCCGATGGTCACCCCTCCCCACCAGGGGGGTCATACTTCCGATGGTTACCCCTGCACTGGGCTACACCCAAGGTGGTTGCCAATTAAAAGTAACTTCAAGGACCCAGTAAAAAACTTATTTAATGTCAATAGTACGAATTATGATGCACAACAATAGCTATAGTTTAGGATTACATTTAGTATTAAGAAAACCCATTAGTAAATAACTATATTACATTCTGTTATACACGTTTGAAGAAGTGGCAACCTCCCCCCCCCCCCCCAAAAAAAAACAAAAACAAAAAAAAAACAAACAACTTGTTAGTGTATCGCAAACCACCTGTTACATAGTGGCTTGGAAGCACTTGTATGCATCCCACTCCTAAGCAATCATGTCATTTAGGGTTACATAATAAGGCAAGGCCAGTGACAGTAACAAAGTACAACACTGGCCTAAAAATTGGAGCCCCAGACACACCAGGTCCTCTCTTCTACTCGTACTAGATCACTCAGCTAGTTAGACATTTGTGTACAGTATTGTACTTATGTTGGGACTATGCATGAAAATCCCTTTATATATATATATATGTAACAGCATGAAATTAAAGGTGCTCTAAAAGAAACAATAACTTACATGGCTCACCCTAAATACTGTACAAGCAATAATACTAAGTCATACCAGCTCCAGAATAATCCAGAGTCGGTAATAAGGAAAGACCTAGCAGCTGAATTATACTGTTATAGGACCCCACTGAGAAATATCCCATCACATAGTATATACCATAGTAATGGGACCGGCTGCAGTGTATGATGTAACATAACATAATGGTGATACATATACTTATCTGGATACAGACTGTAAATGCTCTTAAGACACCGGCTACATGAAGACTAAGAAATACAATAATCCGGTGCAGTATTTGTCTGATATCCATTGTCTAAGTGTGTTGGGCCCTAATACAGAGGTCATAAATAGAGCAGTAGGAATAACAACACAAGCAAAAATCTGTCTGCCCATCTGTTCCATCACACCAAATTACCCCCAGCCGCAAGCACTGGCTCAGGGGAAACTAACCACCATGTTTCCCCACTGTTTACAATTTCAACCAGCTCCAAGAACCCCCCACCAATTATAAATGACCTGTATACAGTATGGCCAGTATATACAGTATGACCTGTATACAGTATAGCCAGTATATACAGTATGACCTGTATACAGGCCTGAGAAAGTACATAGAAATGATCAACTTTAACTTATCCCCAGCATGGTCAGTATTAGCAGAGCTGGAGACATATACAGGGAGTATCAGTGCGGCCTCCATTACCCTCACCACACTGTACCAGGCTGTCCCTCTCTCACCACAGGACCTCCATTACATGTGTCCTCTCAGCTCCACCATAGACAGACCCTCAGTCCGCAGCACTCATGAACAGCCTGTATTATATAGTAGTATATATGAGATATCAGCCATGTCTGCAGTGTCTATGGTAAATACATGTATGGACATGTGTGACTGTATATATCCTGAGGTAATATTGCAGTATATATATATATATATATATACACTCACCGGCCACTTTATTAGGTACACCATGCTAGTAACGGGTTGGACCCCCTTTTGCCTTCAGAACTGCCTCAATTCTTCGTGGCATAGATTCAACAAGGTGCTGGAAGCATTCCTCAGAGATTTTGGTCCATACTGACATGATGGCATCACACAGTTGCCGCAGATTTGTCGGCTGCACATCCATGATGCGAATCTCCCGTTCCACCACATCCCAAAGATGCTCTATTGGATTGAGATCTGGTGACTGTGGAGGCCATTGGAGTACAGTGAACTCATTGTCATGTTCAAGAAACCAGTCTGAGATGATTCCAGCTTTATGACATGGCGCATTATCCTGCTGAAAGTAGCCATCAGATGTTGGGTACATTGTGGTCATAAAGGGATGGACATGGTCAGCCACAATACTCAGGTAGGCTTTGGCATTGCAACGATGCTCAATTGGTACCAAGGGGCCCAAAGAGTGCCAAGAAAATATTCCCCACACCATGACACCACCACCACCAGCCTGAACCGTTGATACAAGGCAGGATGGATCCATGCTTTCATGTTGTTGACGCCAAATTCTGACCCTACCATCCGAATGTCGCAGCAGAAATCGAGACTCATCAGACCAGGCAACGTTTTTACAATCTTCAATTGTCCAATTTCGATGAGCTTGTGCAAATTGTAGCCTCAGTTTCCTGTTCTTAGCTGAAAGGAGTGGCACCCGGTGTGGTCTTCTGCTGCTGTAGCCCATCTGCCTCAAAGTTCGACGTACTGTGCGTTCAGAGATGCTCTTCTGGCTACCTTGGTTGTAACGGGTGGCTATTTGAGTCACTGTTGCCTTTCTATCAGCTCGAACCAGTCTGGCCATTCTCCTCTGACCTCTGGCATCAACAACGCATTTCCGCCCACAGAACTGCCGCTCACTGGATGTTTTTTCTTTTTCGGACCATTCTCTGTAAACCCTAGAGATGGTTGTGCGTGAAAATCCCAGTAGATCAGCAGTTTCTGAAATACTCAGACCAGCCCTTCTGGCACCAACAACCATGCCACGTTCAAAGGCACTCAAATCACCTTTCTTCCCCATACTGATGCTCGGTTTGAACTGCAGGAGATTGTCTTGACCATGTCTACATGCGCTGAGTTGCCGCCATGTGATTGGCTGATTAGAAATTAAGTGTTAACGAGCAGTTGGACAGGTGTACCTAATAAAGTGGCTGGTGAGTGTATATCAGCAGTGTCTATGGTAAATACATGTGTGGACATGTGTGACTGTATATATCCTGAGGTAATATTGCAGTACATATACATACACATATACACACATATATAAATATATACACACATATACACATACACACATAAGCAGTGTGCAGTAAATACATGAGGGGACGCTGTAGCTGTATATATGAAATTTCCCCAATGTGGGACTATTAAAGGATTATCTTATCCTGAGAAATATAGTAATATACATATGATATATCAGCCATGTCTCCAATGTGTGGTAACTACAGGAGGAGACTCAGCCATGTCTCCAGTGTGGTAAATACTGTACATGAGAGGACTCTGTGACTGCAGACATCTTGTGGTAATACTGCATCATATACAGTATAGTTAGTGATACTACACTAGTAGTGCTGTGTAATGTGGTGACACCAGCGCTGTGTGAGGTGATAAATCTCAGTCTTATACTCCCTGATACAGCAGACATGCTTCATCCAGGTCTTGTGATGAGAAAGAGGATGAAGATGGGTGAGACAGGAAGTGACATCTATTCCTAACTCCTCCCTCCCTACAGTAACACACTAAGCACCATACACTAAAGCAGAACATACACAGATATATACTCCTACTACAGATATATACTCCTACACAGAACATACAGATATACACTCCTACAGCAGAACATACACAGATATATACTCCTACAGCTGTATATACACTAAAGCTGAATATACACCGATATATTCTTAAAGCTGACCCAGTCTGTATAAATCTACTCAACTACTGCACAAAGAAGAAACTGCAGGAGTTATTGGTTCCCCCATCCCAAAGTCATGTCCCCCTTTGCTGATGGCTCCGGGGGTGTCTTTACATACATACAATCATACTGCAGGTAACAGCTTGCACTACTAACTAACAATGCAGAATTACTAATGGCTGCAGCAATGAAAGAACAGTCCATCTGTTGCTGCCCAGTTGCGGTTGGTGCACTATAGACACTGCAGATCCTTTCTACAACAGTTCTGTAAACTAACAGCAGTACAGTAAATTCCAGCCAAGTCTACTCACTAACTCTTGCAGGGAGTCTGGTGTCAGCCTGGAGTATCTCTGGGTACTGCAACTTTCATATGAGAATATCCTAATGGACTATCATCAGGCAGTTTCTGCTTTGGAAACCCACATGGAGTGCGCATGAAGTTTTTTGGCGCTAATTTTGATGCTGAATCTGCCTCAAAATTAGCCTTCAAAAAAGCCTCCCAATGGAGTTCTCCGTTTTCACTATAATGAATGTGAGGCAGAAAAAACACAAGGGTTTGCAAGGCTGAATTTTCCATAAGGCCAGGGTCTGACGTAGCAAGCTGCAGCGTTTTACAGTACCTGCACATTGAGTATGATTCTGGCTATCCCATCCATACATGTGTAGAATTTCTCATACTCAATTTATTTATAACAAGATTGGCAGCAGGAAAAGCTCTGCCTGACTCCCACTAAAGTGAATGGGAGAGTTGAGAGATATTTTTTTGTGGTGGATTTTTAATTAGCTACTATGTTAAAAAGCTGCCCACTGCTACTATACAGTGGATGGAGCTGTGTGCTTTCAGCTTTGTGCACTGTGTAAAAACTGCACCAGAACTACTGATGGACCCTTCTTGGTCAGTGGAATCTCTGGTAGTTGGACTTCCATCAATATTTTAGTAGGAAACCCATTCTCATTGTCTAAAAATAATTACAATTTTATTGCTCATGGGATCAACCCTGTTGTCCTCAGATAAACAATGCCAAACAATAAATGAATCATCAATTACATGCTAGGCAATTCTAAATTTAGAGACATTTATTGAGCAACTTCTGAGTCAGACAAGAAGTCTGATTATTCTAAGTAAAACAATGAAGCAGTATTATAGTTATAACAGTTTGAATATTGATAAATGCCACTGATTGTGAATTGTGTTTATTCTTAGCTTACAAAGGAGCTAGACAAGTCTGTTGGGAACAAGATGTTTTTCTGCCCGTGACAAAGGTGTTGAAATTGACCCAATTCTATAGGCCACTATACTTGCCAGAAGACGGAAACCACAGACCGGGTCCGGCCGTGAGCGGCGGTGAGCGTTTTAGGCTCTCCGCCGCGAAACCGGATTTTTTTATCCGGACACAGAGTACTGCATGTCCGACTCTGTGTCCGGATTATAAAACCCGGTTTCGCGGCGGAGAGCCTAAAACGCTCACCGCCGCTCACGGCCGGACATCTCTCTCACCCATTCAAATGAATGGGTGAGAGAGACTCCTGCAGGTTTCCGTCTCCTGCCTCTGTTTTAGGCAGGAAACGGAAACCTGCAGAACGGAGTTCACAACACAGATGTGAACGAGCCCTAAGTTATAATATAAAGCCTTATTTTATGACGCTACTTTATTTACTATTGTGGCTTCCAAGTTACCACAGACCCACTCCATATCAAGCTCTTGTTCAAGGAAGCATATAACATCACGGACTAAATCCCCAATGAGGGGGAGGGACGTTCATTCCTTTGTTTTGGTCACGTGACCAGAATCTACCAATGAACGTTAGGGGCTGGATTCCAAACTCATCTCGGCCTGCAAACCACACCCACTGAAACCCTCGATCTTCGTCGATCAGATGCATGCAGCACTCGGGTTCACACACGTCGGACCCAGCATCCACAGCAAACCCAGCCATCAAACTGAAGCATCGACCAAGTGGTAAGTGCAACAACACAAACATGCTCTTAATAAATGCATAAGATAATATTTTCTACTTGCCTAGATTATATTCAATCAGTACTTGATTGCTAAGATAACTTAAACTGGATCTTAGGCCATAGTACAATGTACAAAGAATGTTAATGCCTAGATATTTGTACTTAGAAGAATAACCATGTATAAATGTGTTTATACAGGGCAACCAATGTATGTATACCCTGCAATCCAGCAATGAAGAAAATTGACTGTATTATAACTTATGCTGAAATAACATCCATAATATGTATATTTTAATAAATATAAGATATGTCGGTTCTGATGTTCATTCCTGTGGGTGCTCTGCTGTTAAAATTAAGGATATACCAGGCCTCTCTTTTTAATAATATAGCCCTTATATTGCCTCCCCTGATGGATTGGTTGACTATTTCCAGCCCATAAAATTTGAAGGACTGCATATTACCATTATGGGCTGTAGCGAAGTGTCGGGAAGCTCCCGACATACCTTCATTGATGCCTTTACCACTATCTCTAAGGTGTTCTACAATGCGTGTTTTTAGACTCCTAGTTGTACAGCCAATAAAGTCAACATTGCATGTAGTGCATTTAATGCAATAAATTACATTTTGACTTTCACAAGTAATATATTTTTTAACTGTACATTTAAATTTCGCTGCAAAACTGGTTATAAATTTAGCATCTTGGCTATACTTACAGACTTTGCAGTTCAAAGATCTACATTTAAAAAAACCTCATTTTTTCTGAATTGATTGGATTGGTATTATTCACTAAAGGCAGACAGCTAGGTGCTAGAAGATTCCCTAGTGTATCAGCTCTTTTTGCTACATAGCTGACTCCATTACTTAGTAGTTTGCTAGTAATTGAATCAAATTCTTAAATAGGGAGGTTTCTTTGAATTATTTGTTTTATTTTATTAAATTGAAAGCTGTATTTGGTGGAAAAAACTAAACTGTGATCATTTCTTTTTCTATTATTCATTTTTCCACATTCTCCTATTAATAAGTTATCTCTACTTTTATTTGATACTTTATTTTGAGCTTGTTTTAAAATCCAATCAGGGTATTTTCTGGATTTAAGACGTTGAAGAGTTTCCTTTTCTAATAAAGCATAATCTTTGATGTTACTACAGGCTCTTTTTGTTCTTGTTAGTTAACCTATCGGGATACTAGAAATGGTGTGTTTAGGGTGACTACTATTCGCAAGTAAAATGCTATTTCCAGCTGTTTGTTTGCGGAATAGCTTAGTAGTCACACTATGTGTGTCCTCCGAGCCCTCCAGCGAGACATCCAGAAAGTTAATACAGTGAAAATCATGAATATATGTGAACTTTAAACCATAAATATTTTCATGCAAATAATTAATAAACTCTGGTATGGGCGTCGTATCTCCATCCCAAACAATTAGGATATCATCGATATAACGCCCATACCAGAGTAAATGAGGATGAAAAGGGTTAACAGATGTAAATATAAACTTTTCCTCCCAAAATGATAATAGTAAATTTGCTAAAGATGGCGAGAAGGGGGCACCCATAGGGGCCCCTTTTAGCTGTAAATAATAAGATTCCTTAAACATAAAAAAATTATGTGAAAGTAGAAAAAAAGTTACCTCTAGGATGTACTCGCAGGAGGGCTCGGAGAACGCACTATATTTGTAGAGGTGAAATGCTAAAGCATCAATCGCTTCCCTGTGCAGAATGTTGGGATATAAGGCACAAACATCACAACTTAACCAGCTGTATTCTTTTTTCCATAGAAAGTTACTGAATGTTTTTAATACCTCTCGGCTATCTTTTATGAAGCCCATAGTTCTGCCGACAAGTGGCTGTAGGATGTTATCTAGCCATATGCCTAGCTGTTCACACAATGAATTATTACTTGAGATTATTGGCCTAAGGGGTGGGGGGGTTAACCCCTTGTGTAATTTTGGTAGCCTGTATAGTACAGGGGTTGAGGGAGTGGTGTTATATAAGAATTTTGCTTCTAAATAAGAGAAAATACCAAGAGAGACCCCTTCCTCGATCAAAGCTTTTAGTTCTAGACTATATTTTTCAGTGGGGTTAAATGTTAATAATTTGTAAGTTTTAACATCATTTAGGATTTCGAGGCAACTGGCCTCGTAGTCCTTGCGGTTCATTACTACAGTCTTTCCCCCTTTATCTGCCCTTTTTATTGTTATGGAATCTAGCTTTTTTAGTTGTTCTAAAGCACGTTGTTCTTTGTATGTTAAGTTTTTGTTGTTTTTATTATTATTCATCATTTTAATATTATCTCTCAATTCTATGAGTTCTGTTTCTACTTTCTGTTGAAAGAGTGAATAATTTGATCCTCTAGATAAATCCTATCCTCTATCCTCTAGATAGGATAAAAACTTGTATTAGATCTAGCTACAGGTACACTTTCCACATGTTTAGTATGATTATGCCCTTCATACTCCAGATCAATAAGGTTTTGGGTAACGATATGTTCCCTCATCTTATGATCTAAAGATAGAGAATGCATATTAGATGACATAAATTCAGGTTTATCTTTATTGATAAGACTGTCATTATTCTCCATGAAAAAATGTCTTTTAATAGTTAGACCCCGAACAAATTTGTTCACGTCCATAAGTGTTTGAAAAACATTAAAGTACCGGGAGGGTTCAAAATTTAATCCCTTTTCGAGGATCTGTATTTGTTCTTGCGATAACGGCACATCGGATAGATTGACCACACTAGAGTCACTTGCGGTTTCCAATGATGTTATGTTTGTCTTCTTGTGGAATATCTGGTTTTTTTCATTGTGGTTCCTTCTTGTACTTCTTCTTGTTCCTCCAATCCGTTTTTTGGATATTTTTTATATTTACCAGACTGACGTGAAGAATTGTCGATTGAATTGTCGTCAAAATCTGTAGATGAGCTTAAAATTAATCCTCGATTTCAGTGATACACTTGTATCTCGTGAAGAATTAAATGACACATTGCGGTTTTTGTTTTTCTTCCCACCTTTATAAGGATTTTTTAGGATGGATTTGGGACGCGGGGTAGATGTATCAAGAGACCTTTTGTAAATATTACCGGACTGGTAATCTGCCATATCCCGTTCAAATTTTCTTTTCTTTTGTGCCATAATATTTTCTTCAGTTTGAGAAATTCTTTTTTCTATGCTTTTTTCAAGGTCTAAAAAATAGGTTGATAATTGATGTGCATCAAGTTGTTTTTGGATGGAATTAATTTCGTCTTGCACCTGTTTGATTTTCTTTACTTCATACTCAATGATTAATTTCATTAATTTTAATGAACAGTCTGTTAATAAACGGTTCCATGTGTTCAAAAAAGTATCATCATAGATGAACGTAGGTATTTTGTTAAGTCTCAGTCCTCTTGGGATCATATCTTTTTGCACATATTGTGTTAAAGTTGTTTGATCCCAGAATATCTTTGTTTCTTGATGTAACAATTTTTTTTTTCTCATTAGCTCCTTAATAATATTGTCTGTTTCTGTGTCTCCTTCAACACTTTGCCCGAACACAGTGGCAATTTTACTTTTACGTGATTCCTCCTTAAAGCTCATACTGAGCAATTATATAGTTTGTGGTAACAGTTCCAAAAACAGTCCGTATAATAGCAATATATATAGAATAAAAGGCTACAAATATCTAGGCATTAACATTCTTTGTACATTGTACTATGGCCTAAGATCCAGTTTAAGTTATCTTAGCAATCAAGTACTGATTGAATATAATCTAGGCAAGTAGAAAATATTATCTTATGCATTTATTAAGAGCATGTTTGTGTTGTTGCACTTACCACATGGTCGATGCTTCAGTTTGATGGCTGGGTTTGCTGTGGATGCTGGGTCCGACGTGTGTGAACCCGAGTGCTGCATGCATCTGATCGACGAAGATCGAGGGTTTCAGTGGGTGTGGTTTGCAGGCAGAAAGTTATCGCGTCAGAATCAACGCTGCGTTACTCCATGTGAATCCCCCCTAAAGACCATGGTGGAAGGACACTGGAGCCCTGGGAATAGGTATGTTTTTTTTTTTTTTTCTTCACTTCCCTCAGCATAATTAAAAAAATAAATTTAAGCTTGGACAACCTGCATAAATGATCAATAATAATAAGATATAAATGAATGTATATTACAGATATGTTATGATGACATCAGCCTGTACATTAATCCATTGAAAATGTAATGAAACAAAATGTTATTTAGATTGGATATAGGGATACAGTTGCTGTCCCGTTGGTGGAGATAGGGTCCCACCCCGTCCTACAGGTAAGTGATAGCGCTCCACACACACAGATTGTGTTTAAACTGGTGATTTATTGTGATTAAACACAATCTGTGTGTGTGGAGCTCTATCACTTAAAATGTTATTTAGAGGGACACCTCTGTATCAGTACGATTTAAGACTGACCATGCGGCAGCAGGAGCGTGAATACCATTAGCCATAGTCTGGTTATATAACTAACTTTTCTAATCAATACCATCATGAGGTGATCATTGGCTGTTTTTCCATGAACTTGCCCTTAAGCTCTTCTGTTCTGAGATCGGATGAATGACTCTTTTGTTACACAATGGATCTTAATGTTAATAAAATTAAACACCTATAATTATCATTTTGGGAAAAGTAGTACAGGTACTATGACTAAGTACCAACTACACACCCAAGACACCTGTTATATAATATATACAGTCCTAAACAAACAAAAAAGAAGCTATTTTATTTACGTCATTTACAGATGACTAAAAATAATGTGTTTGCTGTATTGTATGAATTGTTATAGTGATGAATAATACTTAATATGTTAACATCATTGTGATGTTTATTTAAAAAAATTGAATTACAGAATGAGTTTATTATAGTTTTTGCATCAGAATCTTTTAGTAATTTTACATAAAGAATAAATGGAGCTATTTGGCTTTTTTAACCGCTTCGCAATGGCCCA
The DNA here is from genome assembly GCF_031893055.1 of Leptodactylus fuscus. Taxonomy (NCBI): domain Eukaryota; kingdom Metazoa; phylum Chordata; class Amphibia; order Anura; family Leptodactylidae; genus Leptodactylus; species Leptodactylus fuscus. Next base: position 104,857,522 of record NC_134268.1, on the reverse strand, counting down.
CTATATATAAACGTCATCACGGCATGGGCTCTGTGCCGTGCGGACGTTTATAAACGGACCATTTTAAAATGGGGATTGGGTCTCCCCAAGGGTCGGGATCTCCGTGGACCCAGCGCTAATAGCTTCTGGGATCTATGGAGACATGATCTGGACCTGATAGATTCAGGTCCCGATCATGTAGCGGCCATGTCAGGGAAAGTTTGTTGCAGTAACAAACTTTCCCTGACATGAGATGCTGCCCACAGGTTAGATGATCCTGCGGGCAGCATTGGGAGCAGGTGTTAGCTATATCTGATAGCTAACACCGTGCTCGATATACTCCACTCAGAGTTGTACTCCGATCAGAGTTTAACCCCTTGAATGCCAGTGGTGAAACATCACCGCCACATCCAAGGAGATTAGCGAAGTTTAAAAGAGCCCTCTGGGCATCCCCTGCGGGGGAGTGCCCATAAGTATCTTCTGCAGCCTGGGATCTGACCAGTGACCCCAGGCTGCTAAGAGCCCCCAGTACCTGGTTGATCCTGCGGGGTAATGAGGAAGCCGGCCGATGCGTCTACATCGGCTGGTTTCCTCCATAGATTGCAATACACTGTATTGCAAGTCTATAGTATAGAGCCAGCGATCCTCTCTGATCGCTGGTTCTAGTGTCCTTATAGGACAAATAAAAAATGTAAAAAAAAGTTACAAAAATAAGTAAATAAAGTGTGTAAATTTTTTTTATATAGTTATAAACCCCCCCAAATTCCCTTTTCTTCTATAAAATTAATTGTATAAAAAAACCCTAAATATTAACAAAAACAATACATATTTGGTATCAACGCGTCCGTAACAACCTGTACAATAAAAGTAAAACAATATTTAACCTACACAGTGAATACCAGAAAAAAATGAAAAAACATGTCAAAATTAACGATTTTTCGCCATCTCACCTTACAAAATATGCTATAAAAAGTGATCAAAAAGTCACATGTACCTCAAAACAGTACCAATACGACGCACAGGTTGTCCTGCAAAAAGTAAACCATCAACCAATTCTGTTAACCGAAAAATAAAAATGTTACGCCTCTCAGAAGATGGTGATGCAAAAGTAATTGATTTATGTCCCCAAATGGATTTTTGTTCTGCAAAACTAGTAACATGTAAAAAACAATATAAATGAGGTATTGCCGTAATCGTACCGACCCGCAGAATAAACGTAATATGTTACTTATGCTATACGCCGTGCAGAATTTTTTTTTAAAGGTAAAACACAATACCAGAATTGATAGGGATTTTTTTAAATCCACCAAGAAAGAGTTAATAAAAGTTAGTCAATATGTTAAAAACACCCAAAAATGTTATAACAAAATACATCTCATACCGCAAACATCAAGCCCTCATGCGGCCACATCACCAGAAAAATAAAAAAAAAATTATAGCTTGTACAATGTGAAGACAAAAGCCCCCCAAATCATTAGAACACAACTGGCTGCGACAGGAAGGGAATGTATAAGCTGTGCGAGCGTATATTTGGGTACAAACCAGATTTAGAGCTGACGAGGGAAAATAAACCAAGACTGCCCTTCAGAGTAACCCCCCTCAAACATAGGAGCTACTGGGGATATAGTAGGAAATTTGGTGTTCCCAATGTACTCCGCACAGCTTACATATCTATTATTCACCATCCGATGTGTAGTCACGTTTAGGATACTACACCCCCTAATAAGTTCTTTGATGGGTGCAGTTTTTAAAATGGGGTTATTCTCTAAGGGAATCCACTTTACTGATACTTTAGAGGCTCTGCAAACCTGACATGGGCAACCAGATACCAAACATCTGAATCTGCGATCCAAAAAACAAAATAGCGCTCCTTCCCTTCTGTACCCGACTGTGCCCAAACAGCCGTTTCTACCCACATATGGCATTAAGTAAATTATCCTGGGTACACCAGTGTAATACATGTGGGCATACACTGCCGATTGGGCACATGGCAGGGCGCAGAATTGAAGGAGTGATATGTGCTTTATGTGATTTAGATTGTTGGTTTTTAGACACCATGTCACATTTGTAGAGACTCTAAAATTTCCCCTTTCAAAATGGGGTCACTTCTTAGCAAATTCCAAATTACTGGCACCTCCAGGGCTCTTCAAAAACAACATGGCGTCAGGAAACCCCTCCAAATCTGTACATCAAAAGCTAAAAAGCCCACTGCTCCTTGCCTTCTGAGCCCTGCTGTATGCCCAAGAAGCAGTTTACACCCACATATATAACTTCTTTCTACCCGGGATGGCCCACTAAATAGTTTTAGGAATGCAGGTCTCTGATGACACAAAGTGGGCGCAACGTTTTGGGCACTGAAATGGCACATTTCTTTAAAAATTAAAATTTTCATATTGTACATTAATTTTTGGGAACCACTCTTAGGCTCAAAATGATAATACGCCTTGATACATTCCTTAAGGGGTGTAGTTTCTAAAATGGAGTCACTTTTGAGGGGTTTCCATAGTATTGGTTCTTTAGGGACTCTGCAAATGCGACATGGCACCAGAAAACTATTCCAGACATATCTGCCCTCCAAATACCAAATAGAGCTCTTTCCATTCTGAGCCCCACCATGTACCCATACAGCAGATTATGACCACATATGGGATAATGCTGCATTCAGGAGAAATTGTGTAACAAACTTTGAGGGGCTTTTTCTCATTTATCCTCTTGTAAAAATAAAAACAATTTGGGGCTAAATTGACGGTTTATTGAAAAAAAACAAATTTTTCATTTTCATGTTTATACTGACTGCCAGATTGGAGTCGGGAAAGGATTTTTTAATAGGGCAATTGGCATGAGCCTCATGGGGGGTTTTGCCTTCCTCTGGATCAACACTGCAGGAGATTATAGGGTTATAGGTTAGAATTGATGAACTGATGTCTTCATTCAACCTCATCTACTATGTAACTATGTAACAGTCACATAATGGTAGGCTTTTTTCCCTATGCTTTCAATGTATTACGCGCGTAATACATTGAAAGCATAGGGAAAAAAGCCTCCCATTGATTTCAATGGGAAGCGCACGTATGCCGGCTCCCATTCAAGTCAATGGGAGCTGCTTTTTACGCGCTCATTCTGAACGTCTTTTTACGATCAGAATGAGTGCAGCGTTACATCGTGTGAAGGCTCCCTAATAGAGATGAGCGAACACTAAAATGTTCGAGGTTCGAAATTCGATTCGAACAGCCGCTCAATGTTCGTGTGTTCGAACGGGTTTCGAACCCCATTATAGTCTATGGGGAACAGATACTCGTTAAGGGGGAAACCCAAATCCGTGTCTGGAGGGTCACCAAGTCCACTATGACACCCCAGGAAATGATGCCAACACCTCTGGAATGACACTGGGACAGCAGGGGAAGCATGTCTGGGGGCATCTAACACACCAAAGACCCTCTATTACCCCAACATCACAGCCTAACAACTACACACTTTACACACTCAATACCACCTCTCTGACAGTAGGAAAACACCTTGAAACATGTGTATTTGGCACTTGCAGTGAGGAGAGCTTGTCACCAGCAGTGAATTTGGCCCTTGTAGTAAGTTGAGGTTGGCACCAACATTTGTTTTGAAAATCAGGGTGGATTGAGCCTCTAACCAGCAGAGTTTGGGCAAATTCATGGTGGAGGGAGCCTCTAAACACCCCAGTTTGGGCAAATTCATGGTGGAGGGAGCCTCTAAAAACCCCAGTTTGGACCAATTCATGGTGGAGGGAGCCTCTAACCAGCCCAGTTTGGACCAATTAATGGTGGAGGGAGCCTCTAACCAGCCCAGTTTGGACCAATTCATGGTGGAGGGAGCCTCTAAACAGCCAAGTTTTGGGAAATTCATGGTGGAGGGAGCCTCTAACCAGCCCAGTTTGGACCAATTCATGGTGGAGGGAGCCTCTAAACAGCCAAGTTTTGGGAAATTCATGGTGGAGGGAGCCTCTAACCAGCCCAGTTTGGACCAATTCATGGTGGAGGGAGCCTCTAAAAAACCCAGTTTGGACCAATTCATGGTGGAGGGAGCCTCTAAACAGCCCAGTTTGGGCAAATTCATGGTGGAGGGAGCCTCTAACCAGCCCAGTTTGGACCAATTAATGGTGGAGGGAGCCTCTAAACAGCCCAGTTTGGGCAAATTCATGGTGGAGGGAGCCTCTAACCAGCCCAGTTTGGACCAATTCATGGTGGAGGGAGCCTCTAACCAGCCCAGTTTGGACCAATTAATGGTGGAGGGAGCCTCTAAAAAACCCAGTTTGGACCAATTCATGGTGGAGGGAGCCTCTAAACAGCCCAGTTTGGGCAAATTCATGGTGGAGGGAGCCTCTAACCAGCCCAGTTTGGACCAATTAATGGTGGAGGGAGCCTCTAAACAGCCCAGTTTGGGCAAATTCATGGTGGAGGGAGCCTCTAACCAGCCCAGTTTGGACCAATTAATGGTGGAGGGAGCCTCTAACCAGCCCAGTTTGGACCAATTCATGGTGGAGGGAGCCTCTAACCAGCCCAGTTTGGACCAATTCATGGTGGAGGGAGCCTCTAAACAGCCCAGTTTGGGCAAATTCATGGTGGAGGGAGCCTCTAAAAAACCCAGTTTGGACCAATTCATGGTGGAGGGAGCCTCTAAACAGCCCAGTTTGGGCAAATTCATGGTGGAGGAAGCCTCTAACCAGCCCAGTTTGGACCAATTAATGGTGGAGGGAGCCTCTAAACAGCCCAGTTTGGGCAAATTCATGGTGGAGGGAGCCTCTAACCAGCCCAGTTTGGACCAATTCATGGTGGAGGGAGCCTCTAAACAGCCAAGTTTGGACCAATTCATGGTGGAGGGAGCCTCTAAAAAACCCAGTTTGGACCAATTCATGGTGGAGGGAGCCTCTAACCAGCCCAGTTTGGACCAATTAATGGTGGAGGGAGCCTCTAACCAGCCCAGTTTGGACCAATTAATGGTGGAGGGAGCCTCTAACCAGCCCAGTTTGGACCAATTAATGGTGGAGGGAGCCTCTAAACAGCCCAGTTTGGGCAAATTCATGGTGGAGGGAGCCTCTGACCAGCCCAGTTTGGACCAATTCATGGTGGAGGGAGCCTCTAACCAGCCCAGTTTGGACCAATTAATGGTGGAGGGAGCCTCTAAAAAACCCAGTTTGGACCAATTCATGGTGGAGGGAGCCTCTAAACAGCCCAGTTTGGGCAAATTCATGGTGGAGGGAGCCTCTAACCAGCCCAGTTTGGACCAATTAATGGTGGAGGGAGCCTCTAAACAGCCCAGTTTGGGCAAATTCATGGTGGAGGGAGCCTCTAACCAGCCCAGTTTGGACCAATTCATGGTGGAGGGAGCCTCTAACCAGCCCAGTTTGGACCAATTAATGGTGGAGGGAGCCTCTAACCAGCCCAGTTTGGACCAATTCATGGTGGAGGGAGCCTCTAAACAGCCCAGTTTGGGCAAATTCATGGTGGAGGGAGCCTCTAACCAGCCCAGTTTGGACCAATTAATGGTGGAGGGAGCCTCTAACCAGCCCAGTTTGGACCAATTCATGGTGGAGGGAGCCTCTAACCAGCCCAGTTTGGACCAATTCATGGTGGAGGGAGCCTCTAAACAGCCCAGTTTGGGCAAATTCATGGTGGAGGGAGCCTCTAAAAAACCCAGTTTGGACCAATTCATGGTGGAGGGAGCCTCTAAACAGCCCAGTTTGGGCAAATTCATGGTGGAGGAAGCCTCTAACCAGCCCAGTTTGGACCAATTAATGGTGGAGGGAGCCTCTAAACAGCCCAGTTTGGGCAAATTCATGGTGGAGGGAGCCTCTAACCAGCCCAGTTTGGACAAATTCATGGTGGAGGGAGCCTCTAAACAGCCAAGTTTGGACCAATTCATGGTGGAGGGAGCCTCTAAAAAACCCAGTTTGGACCAATTCATGGTGGAGGGAGCCTCTAACCAGCCCAGTTTGGACCAATTAATGGTGGAGGGAGCCTCTAACCAGCCCAGTTTGGACCAATTAATGGTGGAGGGAGCCTCTAACCAGCCCAGTTTGGACCAATTCATGGTGGAGGGAGCCTCTAAAAAACCCAGTTTGGACCAATTCATGGTGGAGGGAGCCTCTAACCAGCCCAGTTTGGACCAATTAATGGTGGAGGGAGCCTCTAACCAGCCCAGTTTGGACCAATTCATGGTGGAGGGAGCCTCTAACCAGCCCAGTTTGGACCAATTCATGGTGGAGGGAGCCTCTAAACAGCCCAGTTTGGGCAAATTCATGGTGGAGGGAGCCTCTAAAAAACCCAGTTTGGACCAATTCATGGTGGAGGGAGCCTCTAACCAGCAGAGTTGGTGGAAATCAGGGTGGAGGGAGCCTCTAACCAGCAGAGTTGGGGGAAATCAGGGTGGAGGGAGCCTAGTATTAGCAGAATTGTGCAACGCTTATGGTGGATGAGTATGAGGATGCGGAGGAATTGGAGAGGTTGAGTACAGACATGGAGTTTCATGTTGGGGTGCTTTACACAGGTGGGCACAAAAATGACGGCTCTACCCAGTGGTGGTTCATTTTTATCAAAGTGAGCCGGTCGGCACTCTCAGCTGACAGACGGGTGCGCTTGTCAGTGATGATGCCACCGGCTGCACTGAACACCCTCTCAGATAGGACGCTGGCGGCAGGACAGGACAGCACCTCCAAGGCATATAGGGCAAGTTCAAGCCACAGGTCCAACTTCGACACCCAATACGTGTAGGGCGCAGAGGGGTCGGAGAGGACAGGGCTGTGGTCGGAAAGGTATTCCCGCAACATGCGCCTATACTTCTCACGCCTGGTGACACTAGGACCCTCCGTGGCGGCACTTTGGCGAGGGGGTGCCATCAAGGTGTCCCAGACCTTAGACAGTGTGCCCCTCGTTTGTGTGGACCGGTGAGAACTTGGTTGCCTACTGGAGGAACTGCCCTCCCTGCCGCCAACGTCACATGCTGGAAACATCTCCATCATATTCTGCACCAATTGCCTGTGGCAAGCATTGATGCGATTGGCCCTCCCCTCTACCGGAATAAAAGACGAGATGTTGTTTTTATACCGGGGGTCAAGGATAGCAAAGATCCAGTACTGGTTGTCCTCCATGATTTTGACAATACGCTTGTCGGTTGTAAAGCACCCCAACATGAACTCAGCCATGTCTGCCACAGTGTTAGTTGGCATGACTCCTCTGGCCCCACCGGAAAGTTCAATCTCCATTTCCTCCTCATCCTCCATGTCTACCCATCCGCGCTGCAACAATGGGACGATTCGAAGTTGCCCGGAAGCCTCCTGTATCACCATCACATCATCGGACAACTCTTCTTCCTCCTCCTCCTCCTCCTCCTCCTCCATTAAACGCAGTGAAGCAGACAGATGTGTGGACCTACTCTCCAGCTGTGACGGATCGGATGCTATCCCTAACTCCTCTGTGTGATCTGAGTTATCCCTGATGTCAATCAGGGATTCTCTCAGAACACACAAGAGCGGGATTGTAAGGCTCACCATCGCATCCTCAGAGCTCACCCTCCTTGTGGACTCCTCAAAGACCCGTAGGATGTCACAAAGGTCTCTCATCCATGGCCACTCATGGATGTGAAACTGAGGCAGCTGACTTTGTGGCACCCTAGGGTTTTGTAGCTGGTATTCCATCAAAGGTCTCTGCTGCTCAACCACTCTATTCAACATCTGAAACGTTGAGTTCCAGCGTGTGGGGACGTCGCACAAAAGCCGGTGTTGTGGCACATGCAGGCGTTGCTGGAGAGATTTTAAGCTAGCAGCGGCTACTGTCGACTTGCGAAAGTGGGCGCACATGCGCCGCACTTTCACCAGTAGCTCTGGAACATTGGGGTAGCTCTTTAGGAAACGTTGCATCCGCTTGACATCCCCCCTGTCCAGGTCGGGTCAGTGTCCTCATCATCCACCACTTCCTCTTCCAACTCCTGTCTCATCTCCTCCTCCCGCACAATGCGCCGGTCAACTGGATGCCCTGACGGCAACTGCGTCACATCATCGTCGATGAGGGTGGGTTGCTGGTCATCCACCACCAAATCGAACGGAGATGGAGGAGACTCTAGTGTTTGAGCATCTGGACACAGATGCTCCTCTGTTAGGTTCGTGGAATCGTGACGTGGAGAGGCAGGTTGAGGGACAATGAAAGGAGCGGAGAACAGCTCTGGGGAGCAGGGACAGTTTGGGTTATTGTTCTGTAAAGCTTCGGAATTTTGGGAGGAAGGAAGACAAGACTGTTGGGTAATAGGAGGAGAGGAGGCAGAGTCTGACTGGCTGCTGGACAATGTGCTGTAAGCGTTCTCTGACAGCCATTGCAAGACCTGTTCCTGGTTCTCGGGCCTACTAAGGTTTGTACCCTGCAGTTTAGTTAATGTGGCAAGCAACCCTGGCACTGTGGAGTGGCGCAATGCTTGCTGCCCCACAGGAGTAGGCACGGGACGCCCTGTGGCTTCACTGCTACCTTGCTCCCCAGAACCATTCCCCCGACCTCACCCACGGCCTCGTCCACGTCCCTTTCCGGGAGCCTTGCGCATTTTGAATTCCTAGTTAGAAATTGGCACTGTATACCAGTAGTAAAAATTGTGGGTGCACGTAACCCCAATATATTCTTTGAATTACCAGTCAGAAACTGGCACTATATGGCAGTAGCAAGAAATGAGGGTATTTATAACCCCAATATATTCTTTGAATTCCCAGTCAGACAATGGCACTGTATACCAGTAGTAAAAATTGTGGGTGCACGTAACCCCAATATATTCTTTGAATTACCAGTCAGACACTGGCACTATATGGCAGTAGCAAGAAATGAGGGTATTTGTATTCCCAATATACTCTTTGAATTCCCAGTCAGACAATGGCACTGTATACCAGTAGTAAAAATTGTGGGTGCACGTAACCCCAATATATTCTTTGAATTCCCAGTCAGACAATGGCACTATATGGCAGTAGCAAGAAATGAGGGTATTTATAACCCCAATATATTCTTTGAATTCCCAGTCAGACAATGGCACTGTATACCAGTAGTAAAAATTGTGGGTGCACGTAACCCCAATATATTCTTTGAATTACCAGTCAGAAACTGGCACTATATGGCAGTAGCAAGAAATGAGGGTATTTATAACCCTAATATATTCTTTGAATTCCCAGTCAGACAATGGCACTGTATACCAGTAGTAAAAATTGTGGGTGCACGTAACCCCAATATATTCTTTGAATTACCAGTCAGAAACTGGCACTATATGGCAGTAGCAAGAAATGAGGGTATTTATAACCCCAATATATTCTTTGAATTCCCAGTCAGACAATGGCACTGTATACCAGTAGTAAAAATTGTGGGTGCACGTAACCCCAATATATTCTTTGAATTCCCAGTCAGACAATGGCACTGTATACCAGTAGTAAAAATTGTGGGTGCACGTAACCCCAATATATTCTTTGAATTACCAGTCAGAAACTGGCACTATATGGCAGTAGCAAGAAATGAGGGTATTTGTATTCCCAATATACTCTTTGAATTCCCAGTCAGACAATGGCACTGTATACCAGTAGTAAAAATTGTGGGTGCACGTAACCCCAATATATTCTTTGAATTACCAGTCAGACACTGGCACTATATGGCAGTAGCAAGAAATGAGGGTATTTGTATTCCCAATATACTCTTTGAATTCCCAGTCAGACAATGGCACTGTATACCAGTAGTAAAAATTGTGGGTGCACGTAACCCCAATATATTCTTTGAATTCCCAGTCAGACACTGGCACTATATGGCAGTAGCAAGAAATGAGGGTATTTATAACCCCAATATATTCTTTGAATTCCCAGTCAGACAATGGCACTGTATACCAGTAGTAAAAATTGTGGGTGCACGTAACCCCAATATATTCTTTGAATTACCAGTCAGAAACTGGCACTATATGGCAGTAGCAAGAAATGAGGGTATTTATAACCCCAATATATTCTTTGAATTCCCAGTCAGACAATGGCACTGTATACCAGTAGTAAAAATTGTGGGTGCACGTAACCCCAATATATTCTTTGAATTACCAGTCAGAAACTGGCACTATATGGCAGTAGCAAGAAATGAGGGTATTTATAACCCCAATATATTCTTTGAATTCCCAGTCAGACAATGGCACTGTATACCAGTAGTAAAAATTGTGGGTGCACGTAACCCCAATATATTCTTTGAATTACCAGTCAGAAACTGGCACTATATGGCAGTAGCAAGAAATGAGGGTATTTATAACCCCAATATATTCTTTGAATTCCCAGTCAGACAATGGCACTGTATACCAGTAGTAAAAATTGTGGGTGCACGTAACCCCAATATATTCTTTGAATTCCCAGTCAGAAACTGGCACTATATGGCAGTAGCAAGAAATGAGGGTATTTGTATTCCCAATATACTCTTTGAATTCCCAGTCAGACAATGGCACTGTATACCAGTAGTAAAAATTGTGGGTGCACGTAACCCCAATATATTCTTTGAATTCCCAGTCAGACAATGGCACTATATGGCAGTAGCAAGAAATGAGGGTATTTATAACCCCAATATATTCTTTGAATTCCCAGTCAGACAATGGCACTGTATACCAGTAGTAAAAATTGTGGGTGCACGTAACCCCAATATATTCTTTGAATTCCCAGTCAGACAATGGCACTGTATACCAGTAGTAAAAATTGTGGGTGCACGTAACCCCAATATATTCTTTGAATTACCAGTCAGAAACTGGCACTATATGGCAGTAGCAAGAAATGAGGGTATTTGTATTCCCAATATACTCTTTGAATTCCCAGTCAGACAATGGCACTGTATACCAGTAGTAAAAATTGTGGGTGCACGTAACCCCAATATATTCTTTGAATTACCAGTCAGACACTGGCACTATATGGCAGTAGCAAGAAATGAGGGTATTTGTATTCCCAATATACTCTTTGAATTCCCAGTCAGACAATGGCACTGTATACCAGTAGTAAAAATTGTGGGTGCACGTAACCCCAATATATTCTTTGAATTCCCAGTCAGACAATGGCACTATATGGCAGTAGCAAGAAATGAGGGTATTTATAACCCCAATATATTCTTTGAATTCCCAGTCAGACAATGGCACTGTATACCAGTAGTAAAAATTGTGGGTGCACGTAACCCCAATATATTCTTTGAATTACCAGTCAGAAACTGGCACTATATGGCAGTAGCAAGAAATGAGGGTATTTATAACCCCAATATATTCTTTGAATTACCAGTCAGAAACTGGCACTATATGGCAGTAGCAAAAAATGAGGGTATTTATAACCCCAATATATTCTTTGAATTCCCAGTCAGACAATGGCACTGTATACCAGTAGTAAAAATTGTGGGTGCACGTAACCCCAATATATTCTTTGAATTACCAGTCAGAAACTGGCACTATATGGCAGTAGCAAGAAATGAGGGTATTTATAACCCCAATATATTCTTTGAATTCCCAGTCAGACAATGGCACTGTATACCAGTAGTAAAAATTGTGGGTGCACGTAACCCCAATATATTCTTTGAATTCCCAGTCAGACACTGGCACTATATGGCAGTAGCAAGAAATGAGGGTATTTGTATTCCCAATATATTCTTTGAATTCCCAGTCAGACAATGGCACTGTATACCAGTAGTAAAAATTGTGGGTGCACGTAACCCCAATATATTCTTTGAATTCCCAGTCAGACACTGGCACTATATGGCAGTAGCAAGAAATGAGGGTATTTGTATTCCCAATATATTCTTTGAATTCCCAGTCAGACAATGGCACTGTATACCAGTAGTAAAAATTGTGGGTGTATATAGCCCCAATTCTATTGCTAGGGGACTTGCAGGGTATTTCTGGGGTGAAGGTGGGGGGGCACACCGTTGGAACGGGTATCGGGGTATATATCGGGTATACGGGAATACACTGACAGTGTATTCCATTCAGGATCCTGGGAAAGCTGGGTTGCGGCGATTGAGCCCGTCAGTGCCACGTTACACTGACAAGCTTCTCCCTGGAATTTAGCTCTTATAAGAGCTGTTGGTTGTCTTCTCCTTCCTATCCTAGCCTGTCCCTGCCTACCCAGAATCTAAGCCCTAGCTAGCTGGACGGAAACCTCCGTCCTCGGTGAACTGCAAGCTCAGAATGACGCGAAGCTGGGCGTCGCTGTTCTTTTAAATTAGAGGTCACATGTTTTCGGCAGCCAATGGGTTTTGCCTACTTTTTTCAACGTCACCGGTGTCGTAGTTCCTGTCCCACCTACCCTGCGCTGTTATTGGAGCAAAAAAGGCGCCAGGGAAGGTGGGAGGGGAATCGAGTAATGGCGCACTTTACCACGCGGTGTTCGATTCGATTCGAACATGCCGAACAGCCTAATATCCGATCGAACATGAGTTCGATAGAACACTGTTCGCTCATCTCTACTCCCTAACAGTGTTATTAAAAAGAGAAATAACATACTAGCTACATAAGTTTTCATTCCTTATGAAGCATACATGGTTTTAGGTTTAAGAACTGCACACTTTATGAATATACAGTAAAAAAAACAAACTGTATATATACATTATACTGTATATATAAAATACACAGTACACACATACATATATTACTCTATTACTGTAAGTATTACTATATATGTGTGTATATATATATATATTTATAAGATAAGATAATCCTTTAATAGTCCCACAGTGGGGAAATTTCAGCATGTTACAGCAGCATAGTAATACGGGTACAGGATACTACACAGTAATATATTACAGACGTAGGCACACATAAGCTGAGAAGAGAAGATATACTAGGAGTCCATAGCAGCTAAGGAACGGAAGAGAAAGAAGGAAGACTCATGGTCATCGTCATAATCATTAGTTCTCTGTGTGGAGTGATCTTCGCTTGGTTTGATGTAGATTATACAGCCTGGTCGCGGTTGGAAGGAAGGACCTGCGATAGCGCTCCTTCTCACATTTGGGGTGAAGCAGATAGTTACTTATAGTGCTGCCAAGTCCCATCAAGTTAATTATTTTATTTTAGATTATCAATATTCTTGTAGCGTACCCAAAAAATTTTTTATCATGTAAACTCAGAGTAGGGGAGTATAACCTACCCAAAATGGGATGTATTAAAATATAGCCTTTATTGGTTCAATTAAAATACCCAAAGGAACAAACAAACAAAAATTTCCCCATTAAAAAAGAAAGGAAAGGAGAATGGACAGAGTAATGTGTCTCTGAAATTGCTATGTCAATTGTATAGCATTCACAACTAGCAGCTACTAGAGAACCACAGTGAGCAATCTGATTTACTTGTATGGAATCTCACAACACCCCTGCACTTGTGTCCATATCATTAACACTTGGCTGTTCACTGGTATCCGTGTACTGCTAGGCTAATCCTTGCTTTCTGATAGCTAATTCCTCCTTCTTACCCATTATTGTATTAACCCTTTTCTCATGCTAATAGTGCACTAAGTAACTTGTTTATATAGCTGAGTAGGGAGCAGTTTACTGACTCACACCTATCAGGGAATCATTGAATTAACAATAGGGCAAGCTAGACACTTATCTCTTATCTAGTCCATTCTACCACCTCAATCTGTCACCTGACTGGTTTCAATGTCCCTTGTAATTTCTATTGTTTCTTTCTAACACTGGAGTATGCTTTGTATATTCAGTATAGCCCCCAGCCCCCGTCAGCATTGTTGGCTGTTATCAATGCTGACGGGCGCTGGGGGCTATACTGAATATACAAAGCATACTCCAGTGTTAGAAAGAGACAATAGAAATTACACCTCTGATGATGTGTCCGATAGTAAAGGGACATTGAAACCAGTCAGGTGACAGATTGAGGTGGTAGAATGAATGAGATAAGAGATAAGTGTCTAGCTTGCCCTATTGTTAATGATTGTCAATGATTCCCTGATACCTGTAGGTAAACAGTAAACTGCTCCCTACTCAGCTGGTTAAGAAGGAGGAATTAGCTATCAGAAAGCAAGGATTAGCCTAGCAGTACACAGATACCAGTGAACAGCCAAGTGTTAATGATATGGACACAAGTGCAGGGGTGTTGTGAGATTCCATACAAGTAAATCAGATTGCTCACTGTGGTTCTCTAGTAGCTGCTAGTTGTGAATGCTATACAATTGACATAGCAATTTCAGAGACACACTACTCTGTCCATTCTCCTTTCCTTTCTTTTTTAATGGGGAAATTTTTGTTTGTTTGTTCCTTTGGGTATTTTAATTGAACCAATAAAGGCTATATTTTAATACATCCCATTTTGGGTAGGTTATACTCCCCTACTCTGAGTTTACATAACACAAGTCCCATCAAGGTCCCATACATGGGGTGGGATTTGTTCTCCCGCATGGAGGTCACCACAGACAGTATCCTTCTGTCACCCACCACCTGTACTGGGTCCAAGGGGCTCCCCAGGACAGAGCTGGCCCTCCTGATCAGCCTGTCAAGTCTATTTCTGTCCCTGGTTGATATACTGCAATTATATTCTGATACTTAATACATTTCATCAAATGGATGTAGGACAAGAAACAGAATTGTATTATAATAATAATATGAACAGAAAAAAAAATTGTGACTAATATTGTAGAGGAACAATTATTATACATATGAAAGGCCTCTAATTACTGTCTTGTATTGTTCTTTGGATCGTCCTAGATTCTATTGGGTGATCCAGAGCTGTCTGTGCACATACCAGACACACTAGTATGCATGATAATTTGGCAAGTACTGCTGAACTGCTGTCAACAGGGCTTTGCTCTGGTTTCATAAAACCATATAACCTGATCACATGATCAATGGAGGTTAGGTTATCACATATTAAATCACATTCTAGCTAAGCCCTATAGAAGCTCAAATAAATATATGTTTATCCCATATAGCCCCTTTAAGGTTAGGTTCATATCTGCGTTGGAGTCTCCATTGGAGTCCGCTGAAAATCTGTGGAGGAAAAAGTTTAAAAACAATGGACACCCGATAGACCCTGTTTAAAGTCAATGGGGTCCACTGGACCCAGTGTGTAACCTCTGTTTTAGCAGTCCATCTTTCTGTTGCTCGGATCTCCCTGCGAACCTGAAAGATGTTCTGCAGTAGTGTGAACCTAACGAAAAATGCAAAGCACTAAGAAATGATGTTTTTAATATTACCAATTATTTGTTTGGTTCATAATAAACTACCGCCATTTTGAGGATTAAGGCTAAGGAATCAATTTTAGATTGCTGAGCATACACTACAACTTTCTCAAGTTGGTAGTAGTCTCTTTGATCTCTTGTTGGGGACCAAATTAGAGAAAGAGATTTAATAGGTAGAATTATATTTGTCCCATTCTACTTATTCCCAAGGAATAAATAGCAGCAAAGGTGGCCCAATGTCACTCATCTCCCAATGCATTTCCAAATTATTCGCATGCAAGTAAACTGGAAGTATTGATAAAACTGAACATGTTAATTAACCCTTTCCTGAGATCTGTCATAATAGTATGATGGATACCTGGTCTTTAAAAATACAGTGGAGACCCGGCACTAATGCCCACAATCAGAGCATTGCAGGGCAGGATCCCCCTAAAGTAAAAAAAAAAACTCCTCTGGGGTCAGTCCCCATCTGCCTCGTTCCTCTATTGTTGCAGGATGACTCCCGTGTGGCAAGAGTGCAGGAACTGACCTGTTCCTCCAACAGCCGGGACCCTTATGAAGTTTCCTAGCTTTCACATAACAATGTAGCTATTGAAGCTTGGTTATGCTCAATAGCTATCCAGCAAACCTTCCATAGACTTTATTGCAGTTGTATTGCAGTCCATGGGTCTTGCAATGAAATGATTACAGGTCCAGGCCACCAAGGGGGAACTAATAAAATAGTAAAAAAAAATTAGAAAAATATATTAAAAAAATAAAAGTTCAACTTACCTGGCAGGACAGCTCTTCTTGAGTTACCAGGTCTGGCGGGGGGGGGGGGGGGGGGGGGGGGGGGGAAGCCTCCAGCAAACGCCTTGACTCATCCTCATGAGCTGGGCAAACCAAGTCCTTTTTGGCCAGAATGGGATTATGATGATACCTGAGACTTGGTCCTGTCTTATCTTCATCAATACCTTGGGTATTATGGGAACTGGAGGGAAGATGTAAATCAGCCTGAACCTCCAAGGGATGGACAGGGCATCAACTGCTAAGGGATTGTCCTCCTGATAGAGGGAACAGAAGGTTTTCACCTTGGCATTGAGTTGGGTCACCATGAGATCAACCTCTGGGAGACTCCATCTTTGGACGTTCTGCTGGAACACTCCTGGATGAAGTGACCATTCTCTGGATACGGTAATACCCCGACTCAACTGATCCACTACTATGTTCAAGGAGCCCTTGATGTGAACAGCGGATAGATGGGACAGGTTCTTCTTTGCCCATGCAAAAATTAGGTTTGTGGTTCTTAGAAGGGCCGGAGATCTGGTGCCGCCTTGCTTGTTTATGTATATCACCATTGTTATGTTGTCTGACCGGACTTTGACCGCCTTCCCTTTGAGGAGGGGCGCGAAGTGACACAAGGCAAGGTAAACTGCTTGAAGTTCCTTCAGGTTGGAGGATCCTTCTTCTGGATGTCTCCAGTATCCGTGTATAGTCTTGTCATTTAGATGGGCTCCCCATCCCCAATGGGATGCATCTGTGGTCAACAGGATCCACTCTGGTGGAACCGTGGACTTTCCGTCTTTCAGGTGTATCCACCATCTGAGGGAAAGATGGGTACTGGGAGAAAGGCAGATCTTCTTCTGCAGTCCCCGTGGAGACCTGTTCCAGGTGCTCAACACTTCCCTCTGAAGGGGACGCAAATGCCATAAAGCTCAAGGGACCACCCTGGCCGAGGATGACATCAGGCCTAAAACCCTCATGGTGGTCCGAATGGTAACATGCCGAGTTTTGAGGAGGAATCGGGGGCAGCCTCTATTTTCAGTTTTCTTGGGCTGGAAAGAAAGATCTGCATGTTCTGGGAATCCAGAATAAAACCGAGGAATTTCCTTTGGGTGGCTGGCACTATCTCAGACTTCTCCCAGTTGACCACTCATCCTAACCTCTGAAAGAAGGATACGGCGATCTGAAGATGATGTTGAAGCACTGAAGTAGACTGCGCTTTTAAAAGCCAGTCGTCCAAATAAGGAACCACGAAAAGGCCTTCTAATCTCAGAGCGGCGGCGGGGGTGTGTGTGTGTGTGACCGTCTTGGTAAAGACGTATAGGGCTGATGAAATGCCGAAAGGAAGGGCGGTAAACTGAAAGTGCTCTCTGGGCCAGATATCTGGATGGCTATTCTTAGATACAGTGTTGGCCAAAAGTATTGGCACCCCTGCAATTCTGTCAGATAATACTCATTTTCTTCCAGAAAATGATTGCAATCACAAATTCTTTGGTATTATTATCTTCATTTAATTTGTCTTCAATGGAAAACCACAAAAAGAATTGTCAAAAAGCCAAATTGGATATAATTCCACACCAAACATAAGAAAGGGGGTGGACAAAAGTATTGGCACTGTTTGAAAAATCATGTGATGCTCCTCTAATTTGTGTAATTAACAGCACCTGTTACTTACCTGAGGCACCTAACAGGTGGTGGCAATAACTAAATCACACTTGCAACCAGTTGAAATGGATTAAAGTTGACTCAACCTTTGTCCTGTGTCCTTGTGCGTACGATATTGAGCATGCAGAAAAGAAAGAAGACCAAAGAACTGTCTTTGGACCTGAGAAGCAAAATTGTGAGGAAGCATGAGCAATCTCAAGGCTACAAGTCCATCTCCAAAGACCTGAATGTTCCTGTGTCTACCGTGCGCAGTGTCATCAAGAAGTTTAAAGCCCATGGCACTGTGGCTAACCTCCCTAGATGTGGATGGAAAAGAAAAATTGACGAGAGATTTCAACACAAGATTGTGCGGATGGTGGATAAAGAACCTCGACTAACATCTAAACAAGTTCAAGCTGCCCTGCAGTCCGAGGGTACAACAGTGTCAACCCGTACTATCCGTCGGCATCTGAATGAAAAGTGACTGTATGGTAGGATACCCAGGAAGACCCCACTTCTTACCCAGACACATAAAAAAGCCAGGCTGGAGTTTGCCAAAACTTACCTGAGAAAGCCAAAAACGTTTTGGAAGAATGTTCTCTGGTCAGATGAGACAAAAGTAGAGGTTTTTGGGAAAAGGCATCAACATAGAGTTTACAGGAAAAAAAAAAAAGAAGCCTTCAAAGAAAAGAACACGGTCCCTACAGTCAAACATGGCGGAGGTTCCCTGATGTTTTGGGGTTGCTTTCTGCCTCTGGCACTGGACTGCTTGACCGTGTGCATGGCATTATGAAGTCTGAAGACTACCAACAAATTTTGCAGCATAATTTAGGGCCCAGTGTGCGAAAGCTGGGTCTCCCTCAGAGGTCATGGGTCTTCCAGCAGGACAATGACCCAAAACATATTTCAAAAAGCACTAGAAAATGGTTTGAGAGAAAGCACTGGAGACTTCTAAAGTGGCCAGCAATGAGTCCAGACCTGAATCCCATAGAAGACCTGTGGAGAGATCTCAAAATGGCAGTTTGGAGAAAGCACCCTTCAAATCTCAGGGACCTGGAGAAGATTGTCAAAGAAGAATGGTCTAAAATTCCAGCAGAGCATTGTAAGAAACTCATTGATGGTTACTGGAAGTGGTTGTTCGCAGTTATTTTGTCTAAAGGTTGTGCTACTAAGTATTAGACTGAGGGTGCCAATACTTTTGTCTGGCCCATTTTTGGAGTTTTGTGTAAAATGATCAATGATTTGACATTTTTTTCATTCTCTTGTGTTTTTTCATTGCAAGCAAAATAAATGAAGATATTAATACCAAAGAGTTTGTGCTTGCAATCATTTTCTGGAAGAAAATGCGTATTATCTGACAGAATTTCAGGGGTGCCAATACTTTTGGCCAACACTGTATCTTCTGTGTGGAGGAAATATAGGCACGTGTAGGTAAGCGTCGTTGAGATCCAGGGTTACCATTATCTCGTCCTGTTGAAGGAAGGATGTCACAGAGTCTATGGTTTCCATTCGTAAGGGTCTTCTTTTTAGGAACTGGTTGAGAAACCTTAACCGGATGGTTTGGGGACGAGGAAGACTGGGGAATAGACACCGTGGCTTCTTTCTTGAGAGGGTACCCTTTCCAGGGCCCCTTTTGACCTGTACTCCAGGACGGCTGCCTCTAAGATGTTCTGCTGGGCAGGAGGTAAGACATGGGTTGAAATAAACCGGTCGTGGGGGTAATGATTGAACTCCAGGGCGTAGCCTTGATTCACTACCCACAAAACCAAAGGATCTTCTATGTGTTGACTCCACACGGTGGCAAAGTGGGTAAGACGGCCTCCCATGGGATGTTCAGCCACAGAGAGCGGCGCACCTTCAAAAGGTCAGTTTCTTCTTTGGCTCCTCCTTAGCGCGCCCCCGACCTGTACCTCTAGAGCGGAACCTGGCCTGTCTTTGTGGTTGAGCTCTGGGAGAAGCCCCCACGACCCCTAACTGGGGGAGGTCTTCTATTCCTGGAGGCTTGAGGCAAGGATCTTCCTTTATCTTCTGCTAGACCCTCCATGAGGTCATCCAGCCCGCGCCCCAAAACCTTGCCAGGTTGGAAAGGCAAGCCACAGAGCCATAGGGGTCTTCTTGCAGCCGTTGTCTGGGCCATTGTCTTGCAACAGCGAGGTCCACCTTTGGCGGAGGACCCCAGCGGTCGAGTTGGGCCGAGTCAACAGGGAACATATTTTTGAATACCCTGGAAGAGACATGCACTTTTTCTGGAAATTTCCATTCTTGCTCCATGATTCCAGTTAGAGCAGCGTCTACATGGAAGGCCCTCTGCCCCCCAGAGGTAGACGCGGAGGCTTCCCCCATTCCGTCCTGGTCCCTTGACCGGATAGACTTCAGCAATACCGATGTTTTATCCCACTGAAAAATGGGCTTGCTGGTAACGCTCGACTGCTCCTCAGAAGGGCAAGAGTCATCCTCGACCTGCAATCTTTCCAGGGAGGGAAGAGAAGCAGAGCGCCTGTTGGTGCATTGCTTCTTGGAGAGCTGGGCGATGGAGCTACGGATGTCTCTTAGCAATTCATCCTAAAAGAAAGCTTACCAGAAGTGAGGAAACCACTTTTCCACTTATTATTCTGTACCATACTCACCATATACTTCTTTACCCAAACCACCATGTCTCTAGGGGAGGGTTCCTCAGGAGGCGGGCCTCTGCAGGAACGGCAGCGAGCCCAATCATATCCTGGGAAAACAAAGGTCTTTCAGAATCCTAACTTGGAAGGACGGTACAGCATACACCACTGTATACGCTTACCATCCGGCAGAGGAATGTCACACTCTTGGCAAGAAAAATATTTTCTCTTTGCGGAGGACTTCCTTCTCTCCTGGTCACCCGGAGGAGTGGTGGAGGAAGACTTGGAGGCAGGAGAGTAGCAATCGCTACGAGCTCACCTAAGAGCCAAATTTACTGGGTAATAAGGAGTACCAACACATGAAATAACAGAGAGATTTCTTACCAGGATGTAGGGTCTGAGCGACAGAAAAGGCAGCGTCAGAAACTGGCAGCGACAGAAACTGGCAGTGTCCGAAATATGGCAGCAACAGCAGCTGAATACCGTAGTCTGTGGAAACTAGACTAGGAGCCTCACCAGAGAATCCAGGAAGGCAGGGAACTAAGCCCTGCACTTCCTTTTAAATTCTGTCATCAGGTAAGGGGGCGGGGCCACCAGGTAATCACCCCCTAACTCCCCCCTACTCCCAGAACCTATCCAAGAGAACTGGGGGATGGGAGGGACATTCTAGCCTTCCCTACATCCCCCGTCTAATATTTCAGCTGGGGGAAGGGAGGGGGAGGGGGGAATGACAGCGGTTCACCATCTCTCTCCTTCCTTGCAGAAGCAGGAGAGGAACTGCCGAAGGAAGAAGAAAAGACAAGTGAGGGACTCCAGGACCAGGTAAGTCATAGCCCTGATCCCTCAAGTCCTCCCCACCTGTCCACACACAGGACAGAAAAAAACACGCGTGGGGAGGGGTTTGGTGCCCTCTTATAGGGATCAGCCAGGTGTTCAACTTGGCTAATTAAAATTCTGCCTGTCCTACCAGCACAAAGGGGCAGAAAATACCCCATATTGTGCCGCTGGTGGGACAATAGGGAATGAACCTGTAAGAATGAAGCCCGTAAGAAAGTTTCACAAATGCACTTTTTCTTCAAACCCACATCATTGTGAATTTTTTTTCCAGCTTCCTAGTATATTGTACAGAATAATAAATAACAGCATCATGAAGAACACTTTTTTTTTTTTAAATGTAGATTGTGGGCCCCATATAGGACTCACAATGTACATTTTTTTTTCTTTTCTATCAGTATGTCTTTGTAGAATGAAAGGAAATCCATGCAAACACGGGGAGAACACACAAACTCCTTGCAGATGTTGTTCCCGGTGGGATTCGAACCCAGAACTCCAGCGCTGCAAAGCTAACCACTGAGCCACCATGTTGCCCCCGTGAAGAACAATTTGTCAAGCAAACATTAAGCCCTCATATGGCTCTGAGAACGCAAAAATATAACAGTTATGGGGTTTGGAGTGACTGAATGACATTACTGCAGTTAAAAATACAGAGTGTACTATTGCTTTACATGAACAAGATTCATAATTCCCTCCACATCAGCCCTGTCTGGCTAGTCTGGCTTGTCATCATTTATATAATAGGCAATGAAGATGAAAGCAATATGGGAGAAGCAACAAGACATGTGTCAGTCCAGAAGCCATCTGACACCACACCTAGCCACTAAAACAATGGATTCAACTTTTTATGTTTTCTCCCATCGATGTCTCATCAGTTCCCTATACGGTAGCAAATAATAGGATTGCACAAACATGGCTTTGGAATCTTTCCAGGGGAGTGGCAAGGTTCTTATAATTGGGAAGAGCAGCAGCAGAAGTCAGACCAGACACCTGCAGACATCAGGAAACAAGGTATCTAGTCTTTTTTTCTGGCACTATTACTCTAACTTTTCACAAAGAGAGATACATTTACATCAATGATCTAACTATGTTAGTTCTCTGGTGATCTCAGACTGGGGATTTCTAATGGAGCATAGAATCTATAGGGTAGGGATATAATTTATACGTAAATATTTATTAATAGACTTTCTGCTTCAATTATACCTACAGGGAAACCACTGGCATTTCTGTAAGGATTTGGAAATTGGAGCGTTTCTGCTGTGCATATTTTCTTGCAACCTGTGGATGGGATGTTCTAGATTCCCATGTACTTTTCAGGAACTCTACAATGCAGTGTTTTTTTTTTTCTACTGTGGCTAAACAACAGTGTTTACTACATTTAGGACCCCTGCCTAAAACTGCAGTTTGCCTATATGCATATCAAAATACAGATTATTATTTAAAAGGACATGTATTATCATTGCTGTCATCAGTGTCTGTACTTAGGCTTTTAATGATACAAAGCAGTTTGGCTGTTACTACTCAGCACCATTTTTATATCTCTGCCTTCCAATATATATATATATATATATATATATATATATATATATATATATATATATATATATATTTTTTTTTTTTCATATAGCTATGTATGGGCTTATTCTTTATGCAACAAGTTGTACTTTCATTTGGCACTGTTATAGGTTGCATACAATGTTTTAATTAGCTTTTATAAATGTTGTTTTGGGGGAGTCCAGGTAAAAAAAAACTAAAAACCCTACAATTCTATAATTTTTTTGCTCATTGTTTTCATGGCCTTCATTGCATTAAAAATTATTATGACTATGGCACTACCCTATTTATATTGGCCTTGTTGTTGTTGATGATGATAAATATAATAATAATAATAATATATATATATATATATATATATATATATATATATATATATATATATATATATTATAATTTTTTCTGTTTTGTTAACAGAGCTGTGTCAGGGCTTTTTGCTTGCGGGGAAAGCTGTAGTTTTTTATTGGTACCTATTTTTGGTATGTATGGCTTTTTAATCACTTTATTACTACTTTTAAGGAAGACAGTGAACAAAATACATAAATTTGTGCACTGCAATATTTATATATATATATATATATATATATATATATATATATATATATATATATACAGTAGATATATATATATATGTGTTTGTACATATATGTGTATATATATATATATATATATGTGTGTGTGTGTGTGTATATATATATATATATATATATATATATATATATATATATAATTCAGTGCACTCTCCACAGAACAAGGGCATATGAAAACCCTAAAGGTCAATGCTAATATAATAAAAACACCTAATAGGCTACATAATATAGAGGTTCTTTGTTATACATATTTGATCATATTTGCTTTCTATCACATTGAAAGCAATAGGTAAAAAAAAACTCCCATTCATTTCAATGGGTAGCACGCGTATGCCGGCGCCCATAGAAATTAATGGGATCTGTTTTAACGCCACTCACTCTGAACGAGTTTTACGTTCAGAATGAGCGGAGCGTTTACTCTGTGTCAAGTCTCCCTATAACACTGCATTAAGATAGTTCAGGTCACCAGGAGGTAAAATTTTAGACTTTTGCACACTGTTGGAATACAATATGTATATAACAATTAAGTTTATTCTATCTGGATCTGTACTTCCTTCACAGGTCCAGAAGTTGTTACAAATGGACATATGTGCTGCAAACAACCAACTTGCTGTGGATGTTTTAAGACAGATTGGCGGAAGTGATGTGGGTCAAAATGTTGTTTTTGCTCCTCTGAGCATACTAACTGCACTTTCAATGGTATATCTAGGTGCTAGAGGTAACACCGCTGCACAGATGGCGAAGGTAAGTTATGAAAATGTCTATAAGCCTGTACTATGTCAACATGTCAAAATTATATACATCAGTGTTAACTTTTTTTTTTCTTTCACAAAACAAATATTCACATTACTTTAATGGAATTACCACAGGCTAAACCAGCATGCTGGGAAAATGCAGTGGAAAAAAAACCTAAAAAAACACTAAATTTTACAGTACTTGGCTAATCCCATCTAGAGATGAGCAAACACTAAAATGTTCGAGGTTCGAAATTCGATTCGAACAGCCGCTCACTGTTCGTGTGTTCGAATGGGTTTCGAACCCCATTATAGTCTATGGGGAACATAAACTCGTTAAGGGGGAAACCCAAATTCGTGTCTGGAGGGTCACCAAGTCCACTATGACACCCCAGGAAATGATACCAACACCCTGGAATGACACTGGGACAGCAGGGGAAGCATGTCTGGGGGCATAAAAGTCACTTTATTTCATGGAAATCCCTGTCAGTTTGCGATTTTCGCAAGCTAACTTTTCCCCATAGAAATGCATTGGCCAGTGCTGATTGGCCAGAGTACGGAACTCGACCAATCAGCGCTGGCTCTGCTGGAGGAGGTGGAGTCTAAGATCGCTCCACACCAGTCTCCATTCAGGTCCGACCTTAGACTCCGCCTCCTCCGGCAGAGCCAGCGCTGATTGGCCGAAGGCTGGCCAATGCATTCCTATGCGAATGCAGAGACTTAGCAGTGCTGAGTCAGTTTTGCTCAACTACACATCTGATGCACACTCGGCACTGCTACATCAGATGTAGCAATCTGATGTAGCAGAGCCGAGGGTGCACTAGAACCCCTGTGCAAACTCAGTTCACGCTAATAGAATGCATTGGCCAGCGCTGATTGGCCAATGCATTCTATTAGCCCGATGAAGTAGAGCTGAATGTGTGTGCTAAGCACACACATTCAGCACTGCTTCATCACGCCAATACAATGCATTAGCCAGTGCTGATTGGCCAGAGTACGGAATTCGGCCAATCAGCGCTGGCTCTGCTGGAGGAGGCGGAGTCTAAGATCGCTCCACACCAGTCTCCATTCAGGTCCGACCTTAGACTCCGCCTCCTCCAGCAGAGCCAGCGCTGATTGGCCGAATTCCGTACTCTGGCCAATCAGCACTGGCTAATGCATTGTATTGGCGTGATGAAGCAGTGCTGAATGTGTGTGCTTAGCACACACATTCAGCTCTACTTCATCGGGCTAATAGAATGCATTGGGCAATCAGCGCTGGCCAATGCATTCTATTAGCTTGATGAAGCAGAGTGTGCACAAGGGTTCAAGCGCACCCTCGGCTCTGATGTAGCAGAGCCGAGGGTGCGCTTGAACCCTTGTGCAGCCTCGGCTCTGCTACATCAGAGCCGAGGGTGCGCTTGAACCCTTGTGCACACTCTGCTTCATCAAGCTAATAGAATGCATTGGCCAGCACTGATTGGCCAGAGTACGGAATTCGGCCAATCAGCGCTGGCCAATGCATCCCTATGGGAAAAAGTTTATCTCACAAAAATCACAATTACACACCCGATAGAGCCCCAAAAAGTTATTTTTAATAACATTCCCCCCTAAATAAAGGTTATCCCTAGCTATCCCTGCCTGTACAGATATCCCTGTCTCATAGTCACAAAGTTCACATTCAAATATGACCCGGATTTGAAATCCACTATTCGTCTAAAATGGAGGTCACCTGATTTCGGCAGCCAATGACTTTTTCCAATTTTTTTCAATGCCCCCGGTGTCGTAGTTCCTGTCCCACCTCCCCTGCGCTGTTATTGGTGCAAAAAAGGCGCCAGGGAAGGTGGGAGGGGAATCGAATTTTGGCGCACTTTACCACGCGGTGTTCGATTCGATTCGAACATGGCGAACACCCTGATATCCGATCGAACATGTGTTCGATAGAACACTGTTCGCTCATCTCTAATCCCATCCATACATTGCAGAAAAAATCCATTGTGGAAAAACTGCGTTTTCAAAATTGTTTTTGAAAATTACAGCATGTCAACTACGGAAATGCTGGCGGTTTTCCCCATAGATATAAAATGAAACAAAGTCTGCGCTGCGATTTTTTTTCCGCAAAGTGGGCATGGGATTCGCATGAATCCCATCCACTTTGCAAGTAGTGTAAAACGCCGCAATTTTTACTGCAGCGTTTCCGCCGCGGCCAAATCGCGGCGTGTCCGGTCGGTGGGGCCCTGGCCTTACAATTTAACACAGGCATCTGACAAGTCTTAATGCTACGTTTAAATACTTCACTTACTGTATTTCCATTTAAGGGGTGCATTGATGTATATCCCAGGGTAGAACTTGAGCGATGAATTTATCATTGGGATTGCAAAGACAACATTTCAATGATGGGCACAATATACAGACCTACACCTCTCAGTCAGCTGAAACCCCCATCAAACCATCAGTGCTAAGGGAAGTAAATTTTGGTTCCCCCCCTTCCCCACAAGAAATGGAGGCATAATGTCCTAATTAGTCAATATGGGATTGACTTCCAGGACTCCTAATAATCCCTATTCACTTGAAAGGTGTTGTATTTCAGTTTTTAAAATTGGGCATCTATATAGGTTTTTTTTTAGCTAGTGTGAAAGGCGTTCAGACCTGTTATGTGCGTTTTATGTATGGTGTCCTTCTACTGTATGTAACTATGATGCCAGATTTGCAGAATCAGCTGAGTTAGTTTAGTGTCAGGTCTCCTTGCAGTGTGGCCACATAGCAGTTGCATATGCAGTTGTCCTATGTTTTTCTAAAACTAAATTCTAATCCATCACAAAACTGCATGTACTGGGCAGATCTCTATTCTGGCACATATAAGAGGGTTCCTATAGCAGGAGTAGAAAAACCCCTTTAATATCCTATAAATTAATAAAACAATGACTATTTCAGATTTATATACTGCCAACAAAGTTTCATTGCCTGCAGCTAATAAACTAAATGTTCTCTCTATGCCATAGAGCTGTTCTAAAAAGAATATTCACCACCGCTTTATACTTTAATTAAAACTTATAAATTCCAAGACGCCTTCCAGAGCAGCTCAGAGATTTTCCGCAGGGGGCTATGTGATTAATTTATATTAACTTCCTTATTTACTCAATACATATTTTAATTACTAATCAATGATGTCATTGTTTCAGGTTCTTCATATTAGTGATGTCCAGGAAGTCCACTCCAAGTGCGGAAATCTATTACGAGAACTGGTAGAAAATAACGATGATTATGTTCTGAAGATTGCCAACAAGTTATTTGGGGCAAAGACTTTTCAATTCCTTCCAGTAAGAAATTATATTCTATTTTAGAACGCTTTGATTAGTTTTATGTGTTATATACTTAAAAGGTATCTAACCTTTCAACAGTCTTTGCATAAATCACAAGTATGGTGTGGAAAGAAGAGGAATAGAGAAGACACTATTTCTGGCCATCATATGATCAGTATATAGCATTTTTTAGCAGTTTTCAACTGCAAGCTTTTTCTGCTTTTCAGTTTTCTCAGAGCTGGTGGGCAGAAACTAGCTGTTATATGGATGTAAAAGAGAAATTGCCCTTTCAAGAGTATCAGCTGTTTGATATAGCAAATTATAGACCAGTAGTAAGGCAGATAAGTGGAGAAGGAAGTATTATTCTCTGATCAGATGTTTCACAGTTCCTTATATTCACTTGTAAAACTGATTTGGGCAAAGTTTGTTGAAAAGATTATGAACACTTACAACTGTTTGCAAAGATAACTGTTACACTAGGTTCACAGTAGCCTTCAGGTTTAAAGAGGACCTTTTACCTCCTGGGACACATGTGGTTTTATATACCGCTAGAAAGCCGACAGTGCACTGAATTCAGCGCACTATCAGCTTTCACGTTCTGTGTCCCTGGTGAAGAGCTATCGGTGCTGGTATCGTAGCTCTTCACTGTCAAAAGGGCGTTTCTGACAGTCAGTCAGGAACGCCCTTCCTCACAGTAGCGTCTATTGCGCTGTACTGTGAGAGTGGTGAGGAACGCCTCCTCCCCTCCTGACAGTGCTCGCATCATAGCTGGGTGGTAAGCAACGGCCCCTCTCACAGTACAGAGCAATAAACGCTACTGTGACTGATTGTCAGAAACGCCCTTTTGACAGTGAAGAGCTACGGAACTGGCACCGATAGCTCTACACCGGGGGCACAGAACAGGAAAGCCGATAGTGCGCTGAATTCAGCGCACTGTTGGCTTTCTAGCAGTGTATTACACCGCATCATGCTGATGCAAGATACCGAACTATCAGCTGTGAGCAGGAGATCTCACTACCTACCAAAGAACTACCACATGTTATCATGATAGCTGCATATGTCCCCCACCTCTGCAAAAACATTTCTGCCTGTTATATCTACATGCTGTGACCCCTCCTCGTGTCCTCCAACCATGGTCAGGCCATATTATTAACATCACTCTGCACAGAGAACTAAATGATCCCGCAGTGTATCTTTGTTTCTTTCTTTTTAGTTGCTATGATTCCTAGGATTTCTCTATCTGCCATGAGCTTGTATGTGTTTTCTCTCTTGTTATATACTACTGTACCATCTATGAAACTGTACCACTAAAATGTCCCCATTGTGGGACAATTAAAGGATTATCTTATCTTATTTTATCTTATCTTATGTGCCCCAGGAGGTGAAAGGTCCTCTTTTAAGTCCTTCAGGTCTGCCTGAGGACCTGAGAGACAGAAACCCTGTCTGCTTCAAAAGCAGTTAAACACAGAAACCTGCGGATCCCATAGACATAGTTTCTGATGATTTTTTTCTGAAACCAGCGGAGAGAAAAGTCGTTCTTGCAGGACTTTTCTCTTTGTTGATTTTAAGCGCAATCTACGGCAAATTGTCATATAGAGATGTGAATCAAACCTTACTCCATTAGACCGATAAATATAGTAATAGCACGACTGACACTGTTGTAAAAAGTTTTAATTATATATGTGTCATGCTAAAACACATTATAGCCCGCTAGACTATTCAGAATCTGATCTTTGAATTGCTAGATTTGTAAATTTCACTTGTATATTTCACTTTATGTTGCTACGTGTTTCTAACTGGCATTACATCTTTTGTCAGATATTTTTAAATGACACTAAGAATTTATATAACGCTAGTTTGGAAAAACTGGATTTTTTGAATGACCCGGAAACATCAAGGAAACATATTAATGACTGGATTACTAAAGAGACACAAGGTGTGTTTAACATTTTATTCATAGCACTTAGATTACAGGTGATACATCTACATAGTAATTACAAATGCAACATTTATTAACATAAAAACCTAAATTATAACCTGTTTGTGTAGTTTCTTAAATCATATAGGTTTCAATAAACAATTTCTTAAAAGGGTATTTAAGTTTAACTTAAAACATTTTACTATAAAATCAAAAGTAATACAATTTTTTTTAATATACTTTTCATGTTGCTTTACTGAATAGAAACCTCATTCTTTGCACACAGGGGCTGATCTTGCCCTCTGAAACGGGAACATGACTTATTCTTAGAAATGACTCTACAATGAGTAGTGTGTAACATATCTGAAACAAGGGTAGAAGGATGTTTTTTTTGAGAATGAACATGTGAATTCAACGGTTTTTCCAGGAAATCTCCCAGTTTTCTAGCCTTCTCTCAATATTTTCACATGGTGGCTGCTTTATTAGGGGGCGTTCACACTACCGTCAGTGTCCGACAGGTAGTGTCCGCTCCTAGTGTCCGTTCAAAATCTGGCACGGACATTAGGAGCGGACACTAGCTGTGTCCGTGACACTTGTCATTCACTTACATGGCGATTGGGTGCGTTCTTTTGCACTCCGTGCCCGACTTTTCAAGCGGACAGAAAAAACCTACATGTCGGGTTTTTCTGTCCGCTTGAAAAGTCGGACATCTTTACAAGTGAACGGTGAAGGAAGGGCACGGAGTGCAAAAGAACGCACCCGATCGCCATTTAAATGAATGACAAGTGTCAAGGACACAGCTAGTGTCCGCTCCTAATGTCCGTGCCAGATTTTGAACGGACACTAGGAGCGGACACTCCCTGTCGGACACTGACAGTAGTGTGAACGCTCCCTTAGTGTTCACTGCACTGTAATGTCAGATTCAGTACAGTGAATGCTAAAGATGATATTGCTGGGGGAACCCATTAAAAAATGTATTCTTTTTAAATTATTTATTTTTCCTTAAGTCTGTTTTAGTCTCAAACCTAGGAGCTTATGTATGAGAGAAATACACCCAACTAGCTTAGCCACAGACTCAAATCGCTTAGGGTAGTAGCACATGACCATCTGTCCGTGTGATAGCCAGATTTACCAGCTTGAACGTCATGCTAGGAGCGAGACTCCTATCATCCTAGTTATCTATGATGCTAGGAATCCCTGCCTCTCAGCCACATACCAAATCAATTACAGCACAGGACAGGATGTCACGGGTGAAACACGGTCATGTGTTGCTACCCTTATTGAGAGGAATTCCCTTACCACAAGCTTTAATAGTATTCTTCATTACCTGCATCATGTATGATAGATCTAGATGTATCACTATATGTCAGATCATTGTATGCTAAAATTATACTTAAAAAAAAAAAAAAAATTGCATATGCTATACTGACATATAGAGAGAGATTTCTAAATATCAGAACATATACTTTGAGACTGTTTAAACAGAGAAAATCATGCTATCGAGAATAATTAAACAGGTTGTCCAAGATAACTTTCATTTAGGCTGGGGAAGATGAAAATGAAAAAAACTCCTACCGATCTGTCTCCGATGCTCTGTTGTTTCCCACCATGGTCAGGTCCTGTTGCTCCGGTGCTTTGTTTTGGAAGTCTCCAACCTATGTGACTGTTGAGATCACTTGCGAACGTCACCTGTGAAAGTCACCTCAGCGGGGACTTTCACCAAACAAGACATTGAAGCAGCAGGACTGGACCGCGGTGGGAGAAATCTGAGCCCCACAGACAGGTGAGTTTGTGGGTGTCCCCCTTCCCCCCTTCTTCTTTGCGGGTCAGTTTGGAATGGTTAATAGCCACAGTTGGAACAGGCTCCAATCGCTGGTTTTACCACTGAATTTCTGCTTTATAATACAGCAGAGACCTGGAGGTTATGGTGGCCGCTCAGCTGCCATATGAAAACATCCAACATCCGCTGTAATAGTATGGCGGATGTTAATAAAACGTAGTATATTGCGTTTTACATAGGTAATTCCCACTTATGTAGCGATCTGCTAATTTGCAAATATTTATATGACTTTCTCAGGTTGACGGCTGTGAGCACACAACATAAAACATCAGTGCAGCTCACACACAGCATGTCACGAACTCAGCACAGCAACCACTTTATCACTGTATACGCTCTCAGCAGCCATGACATCCTTGGTAAACTACTGAAAGGTTACCTCTTTGTCAGACCCTGTTCTAGGGAACAGCATCGAGTTGATACCTTGTTACAGCAGAGGAAGCTACTACACTCTATACCTGGGCTATCAGCTCAGCCCCTGAGAAAACTGCTTCATATACAGTATATCTATTACAGCAGTGACATCTAGTGATGACAAATAATACTACAACTTCTCTCACAATTCAGTAACAGGCACAATACATATATTGGACAGGTATTTAAGCCCCTTAGTGGTAAAATACCCTAGGGGGACTTTGGAGAACCCTATAAATAAAATATTCAGACACCCCATTTAATGTTTTGCATGTTTGTTTTTTTTAAAAAAGATTTTTTTTTTTTTACATATTTAGTATTCTCACATCTGTAACAACCTGATATACTAGTACACTATTTCACCTGCACAATGAATGACATAAAAAATTATGCCAAAATCTTTTTTTTTCAAAAACAGACTACAAATTGCTTGAGTCCTAAAATGATACCACTGAAAAGTTTACATTATCCTACATACCCCCCCCCCCCCCCAATAAAAACCCCCAAACAAAACAGACAGCTCTGTTAATGAAAAAATAAAAAGGTTATGGATATTAGAATATTGTAACTCAAAAACAATTGCTTTTTACTGTCAAAGTACAGTAGTAAGACATTAAAAAAAACCTATACATATTTGATATCGTCATAATTGTACTGACCCTCAGAATAAATTAAGAATGCTATTTTTGCTATACTATGAACAGTGTAAAATAATTTAGTTACTCCAAGGAAGTTAAAAAAAAAACTTGTAAAAAATGATGCTGTAAAAAAAATAAATCAACTAATCCTGCAAAAAACAATCCCACTTATATTATATTATGTTATAGTTATGAATTATAACTTAAAAAAAGTTACTGAACTATGATGAACAAAAAAATAAAAATAATGCTGTATACTTAAGGTGAAAATAGGTCGTGTTCTTTAGGGTGCATTCACACTAAGTATATGCTGAGCTGATTCTGAACGTAAAGCATGTTCAAAATCAGCACGTACAAAGCAGATCCCATTGATTTCAATGGGAGCTGGCATACGGGTGCTCCCCATTGAAATGGATAGGCTGCTTTTATCCCTATTGGTTTCAATGTGACATGTGCGTATCACATTGAAACCAATAGGGAAAAAAGCAGCCCATTCATTTCAATGGGGAGCGCACGTATACTGGCTCCCAATGAAGTGAATGGGATCTGCTTTGTACGCGCTGATTCTGAACGTGCTTTACGTTCAGAATCAGCTCAGCATATACTTAGTGTGAATGCACCCTAAGGCTGTGTCCAAAAGTGGTGTAAACACTGCCATTTACAGCCGCGTTTTACAGGCACAGCAAAGTGGATAGGAATTTAGTAAATCCCATCCCCACTTTGTGGAAAGCTATAAGCACCTACTTCCAAAACCATTGTGGTTTTGGAAATTGCAGCATGTCAATTATACCTATGGAAAAGCTGGTGATTTCCCTACTCTTTTTTTTTTTTTTTTTTGCAGATTTTGTTTCAGTTTCTTGAACCAAAGCCAGGAATTGATTGAGCAGAAGGAAGAAGTATAGTAGTTTCCTCTATATTCTCCATTTGTTTTCTAGTCACTCTTGGCTTTGGCTCAGAATAATGCAGCAAAATCTGCAACAACAACAACAAAAAATCTACCTTTCCACAACGTGGGGCCATAGGCCACTTTCACAAGAACAGTATTTTGCATAATTTTTTGTAAGGCAATGCAAGAAGTGGAACCTACACAGAAAAAAATAAGATTTGCAATGCTTCCTTGTTCTGCAGCCGCACCTAGTCTTCACTTACAAATAATGATGAAAAAACATGGCCAGTGTGAGTGGTCTTGGTTAA
Source organism: Leptodactylus fuscus (assembly GCF_031893055.1). Lineage (NCBI taxonomy): Eukaryota > Metazoa > Chordata > Amphibia > Anura > Leptodactylidae > Leptodactylus > Leptodactylus fuscus. The sequence continues at coordinate 104,824,368 of NC_134268.1, read as the reverse complement.
AGGCATTTTTCCACTAACATAACCATATCTAAATTTTTAGACAAAACCTTTTCTTGAAAGTAATTTAGGCTGAGGCCCCACGTTGAGGACACATAGCTTCTTTTGTTGCAGTTTTGTTGCAGTTGTAGCCAAAGCCAGGAGTGGATTGAGTGAAAGGGAGAAATATAAGAACTTCCTATATATTTCCTATTCCTTTTGTAGTCATTCTTGACTTTGACTCCAAAAACCACAACAAAATCTGCAACAAAAAAAGCTGTGTTAAAAATGCCTTTAAAGTTTTTCCGATTGTAAGACTTTCTCTAACCAACTTAGCAGTGATAGTCTGTTGAATTGATCAGTTGTCAATGGATATGATTATGAATGCAAGAACTTTCTATGGTCAAAAATCAGTCTTTGTGACCAGATTGTCTTCTCATGAATGTGTTGTGGGGGGGACTCTGAAACTCAGTAAAAATTTCAATTACTTATATTTTATATATTTTTGCTAGTAATGATAATATTTCCTTTCTCTTCAGGAAAAATTCAACAATTGTTACCAGATGGATCAATTTCTCCGAACACTGCATTAGTACTTGCAAATACATTACATTTTGATGCCAGCTGGTCCAAACCATTTAATAAAATGAAAACTATTAAGGCTCCCTTCACAAAAATATCGGTATGTTATATACATGCTAAGTAAGTAATTTGGAGTTAAGTCTTATAGAGGCTCTCAATAAAGATCTATTGATCTAGAGATCTAACCGAGTCTCAAGGTGACCCAGTGATCTTTGGTTGCACATAGGGTTGGTTCACCTCTGTGTTGGTATTCCATTCAGGGGTTTCCCGATGGGGATCCCCCTGAACGGAATACCAAACGCAATAGCAAGCGCTGTGCAGTGAAAGCACACAGATCCCCATAGACTATAATGGGGTCCATGTTCTTGCCGCGCACGGTCCGCATAAATCATGCAGACAGGAAAGTAGATTGTGAAGTACTTTCCTGTCTGCATTTTCTGTGCAGAGATCTGGCAGCAAGCACACGGACCCCATTATAGTTAATGGGGATATGTGTGCTTTTTATTGTACAGCATTTGCAATTGAGTTTAGTATTCCGTTAGGAGGATCCACATGCGGACTCCCCCGAACGGAACACCAGCGCAGATGTGAACCAACCCTTAGGAGTTTACACCAAAATCACCATCTAGCCCTTGCTTTAGTCTACATTCACCCTTTCTTTTTATTTTTACCTAACCCACTGATCCATTTTAAAAGGATGTGAAATGGATTGATGTCCATTTTACATCAGTTATAAAAGGATCCATTGATTTAATGAGTTAGTGTCTGTGAAAATTGACAAGGATAGAGCATGTCAGTTTTTTTATGGATGTTAAAAACAATCAATCCAAAAAATGTACATGGGAATAGAAACATTGAACGAATGTTGCAAAAACGGCCTTTAGGGTGCATTCACACTGAGTAAACGCTAGCTTATTCTGAACGTAAAACACGTTCAGAATAAGCCGCGTCTAAAGCAGCTCCATTCATTTCTATGGGAGCGGGGATACGAGCGCTCCCCATAGAAATGAATGGGCTGCTTCTTTCACTCCGTGCAGTCCCATTGAAGTGAATGGGGAGTGCCGGCGTATACGGCAAGCTCTGCTCATGCCGGAGCGTACACGCCGGCACTCCCCATTCACTTCAATGGGACTGCACGGAGTGAAAGAAGCAGCCCATTCATTTCTATGGGGAGCGCTCGTATCCCGGCTCCCATAGAAATGAATGGAGCTGCTTTAGACGCCGCTTATTCTGAACGTGTTTTACGTTCAGAATAAGCTAGCGTTTACTCAGTGTGAATGCACCCTTAGACAGTTTTTTTTTCTCTTTTACTTTTATGAAAATTTTATGCCAGAACTTTAGCAAACTTTGGGTATACACTGTTGTATCTTAAGCTTTTACCCCCTTACCAAGCCAGTCAATAAAAGTTTTGAAAATAGATACGCATTTTAAAAAACTTAAACCACACAACAGAAAATCTGCCCAACTGTGTTATGTCTAGTTCAGGGATTTAGGAAGCTGTGGATGACTTCCCACTTTGGTGTTCCTTGATCCCCTGTGTCATTCATGGACCTACAGGATAAACACAGTGGGATGAGATACTTCTTAAAATGTGCCAAAGTTTTGGTTGAAATGAGACCAGGACAGTGGTCCACATTTTATTAAGAAACATTTTAAGCACCTCATCCAAAAAGGGGCATGGCTTAGCATGGGTTATTTGAGAGTGTGCATCAAAATTTTGGTCCACAATTTTGGTGCATAGCAAGTAAACCAAAAGGAAGCAAAAGTGTCTTTGAAAAAAACAAAAACAAAAATACCCCTAAAAACACAGTAGTTACTCAGCATGCATCACTTCGATAAATTTGAGGCACGCTAATGCTGGCTGATCTAACATTACAATGTGAAAATAGTAACAGGATTAGTAACTTTGCCCCAGTGTATTTGTTTACCGGTGGTGTTTTTTAAGGTCATATATCTGCTGGTATCAAGACTGTCTGCACAATACATTTTAAGGAAGAAAACATGTAGTATTTAGATTTACACCCTTATGTATATCCAAGTACATGAAAGCTAGCTGATACACAAGTGAAATAAATAATAGGGTACAGTGTGGCACTGGAGACCGTCAGCCTGCGTGTCCTCACACCCCCTCCCTTTCCCTCTTTCCATCTCTTCCCAAATTATGTTTTTCTTTCTCATATATTAGATCCATAGCTATAACATGGCATGTACATTGAATTTATGTTTACACCTCATGGACTCCTTTTACAAATGCTTCCCTTCCCAAACACTCTTATTTATGGCCCCTTCACACGGCGTATACGCTCACTGCTTTGGAGCGTGTAAACGTTCCGTAGCAGCGGCGTCTAAAAGCAGATCGCATTGTTTTCTATGGGAGCCGGCAGATGCGCGCTCGCCATAGAAATGAATGGGCTGCTTTTTCCATTCATTTCTATGGGTAGCGCGCGTCTGCCGGCTCCCATAGAAAACAATGGGAACTGCTTTAGACACCGCTGCTACGGAACGTTTACACGCTCCAAAGCAGTGAGCGTATACGCCGTGTGAAGGGGCGTTATATTGTAGTTAAACCATCCATGCCCCCTAGATTTTACTTCCCCCGCAGACTGATGGGACGACTGATGGGACTGCAGACTCCCTTGCTCTTTACCTCTCCTCCCCCTCCTCCTTGCCCGATTTTTCCTCATCACTTCTTCACTCTAATCCCTCTTTTCCCGTTCCTTTAATTCAGAAGATTGTTTTCCCTTAATCTTTTTATTAAAACTTTAACAAATGCTAAAGTAAAATAAGAAAAAAGTAGGATACAGTGAAGTGAGCTGTCATGCCTGTATGTTATGGAAAATTTCTGGTTGTTTATTTTTCAGAATGAACAAGTAATGGTGGATATGATGTATATTACCAATTACTTCAAAGTGAAATACATTGCAAACCCTGGCATAAAAGTGGTGCAGCTTCCATACGGTTCGGAACAAGCCTATAGCATGTTCATAGTTGTTCCCGATAATAATTCTGTCTTTAAACAGGTAAGTCAGGTATTAATATAGAAAATAAATGTAGCAATTTGTCACCATTCCTTACTGATATGCCTTTAAAACGTTGAAGACATTTATGATATAAAGCACACTGCTTATAATATTAAGGGAACACATAAGCATCACCGTATAACCCCTAATCTGTCAAACATCAGGGATATCCATCTGTCCAATAAGGGGTTTGCTCATGTCTTGGTCAATTTGTAGCATGAGGTGGTACCTGCAGAACATTCAAGTTACACAAGTAGTCCTCCTCCAGGATGACATGAGGATTTACGCCATTACACAAGACGCCAGACAGGCCTGTAGAATGGCATTAACCCAGCAGCAGGGATGGTATCTGCTCCTGGGTAGCGAAGTCCTTAGGCTTTTATCAGGTATCCTCTATAGACGTATAAACTGGGTCACAGCAGATTACCAAGGAGGCAACCTACTGGGCCACGTCTGCCTTCCCCTCCCCAAAATGTTTGATACAGCAGCATCAAAAACCAAAAACTGATAAACTTGGCACACATTAAGCCAACATAAACTCCAGCAAAAATGACTTTAAAGCTAATGCCCACATAGCGGGCTGCAGCAAAAAAGCACTGCAGGAGAAACCGTGGAGGAAACGCAAGTCAGTTTTTCCCACAGCGATTCTTCACAAAGTCCGAAGAGTTTTTTCTCTGCGGCCTTTATTTTACCTATAGGGAAAATGCTGGCGTTTCTGTAGGTATAATTGACATGTTGAAATTTCAAAAAGCGGAACGGTTATGGAAGACGCAACATTTCAGCTGCGTGTATTTTTCTGCAATGTGTGGCTGAGTTTCGCTAGAATGGGCCATGGTTTAAAAGTTTGCCTAATGATAAATTTCCCCCATTGATCTGGAATATTCCCTTTTGGGACAGTCTATTAGCAATGAGGATTTACTAGTTGGATGAGTGAAAAAAAAATGCTCTGGGATAGATTTAATAAGACTGGCATTTTGACTGGCTCCAGCTTCTTAATAAATCAGCACACACCTGTAGGGCAGAATGGAACCTACCAGTCATGAAATGGCGTAGATTTCCTGAATATCTCACACCAAAAAACTGGCCTGGGTTATAATAAATTTGTTGGGCCATGGCATCCCCGCACCAGGTAATATATCGCACAAGGACCTTTCTTGGGGGGAGGTTACAATATGCCATATATGGGGAAACAAGGTGACATTATAATGTGTGGGGCTATAAGAGAAACATTATACTGTGTGAGGGCCACAAGGGCAACATGATGCTGAGTGGATTTCTAAAGGGGCATTACACTGTGTGACACCACAGCGACTGGGTACAATTGCACCCAGTCAAACGTGGCATGGGTAGTAATAAAGGAATTGCTTATATGTCAATTTGTAATGACATGCTGCATGTGAGGCCAATTTTGTCCCCCTTTCTGTCATGTGACAGTTGGTAGCTATACCATAACTTGAACCATAAAGAAGATGGCACAGTGGAGAGAACTGGTGAATGATCTGTGTGATATCACCATTGTGTAACCAAAGTAATTTATCATCTTAGACATTGCCAGAGGTAGATCCTTCTTCTCCATTGCTACCTCTGCATTGTAATGTGCCCCAGAGGGACATAATAAATAAATTGCATACAGTAAAATATGGTTAAAAAAAGCAAAACAAAAAAAACAAACACTTTTTTATTTTAATTTTTTTGCCATGAAAAGATGTAGTATTTTGGTAAATGTGTTTTAAATATGCAAATTTATAAAATACAGTGAATGTTGTAAACAAACCAAAAGACATAATTAAAAAATTGATTATTTCTTCACAAAAAAGCCATAAGTCCTATGTCAAAATGATACATATAATATTAGTACATTGATCAAAATATAAAATGGTAATGGCCCTTAGAAATTCTAAAAAATATTCAATCTCTCACTGTTTTTAATCAGCAAAACCTATAAAACATAAGCAAACGATACATTTGGTATTGCCATAATGTCCAAAGCAAGCAATATAAAAACAAAAAACTTTCGAGTCTTCAGTAGTTGATACTTTTTTAATGGCTAACTAATAATGATGACAGATTACAACATTTCGAAGCTCTCAGCTTCTTCTTCAGGTATATCTAAAAAAAATTTCTGAAGGATACATATTTATGTACAGAGGGACACATAGGAGTAGAATTCTACGAGGGAGGGTGGAAGAAGGTTATTGTTTATTTGTACATACAAATAAACAATTCATCAGTTTGCAATGTTCTTATCAGTTCAGATAATGTCTTTTATGGCTGTTTCAGTTCAGTGATTTCTGTAGGATGCCATGAATCCATGTGAGAGATTCATCCCTTTCTGGAGAGTGTTAAAGGGGTTGTCCCATCACAAGGATCCTATCTATTCTGCTAGTTTATGTGGATTTAAGACTTTTCCTAAATACATTGTTTTATCAAAACTGCTTTGTTTGGCCGCTATCTTAATTTATTCACTTCATTGTTTACACTGCATTTCTATGACCACGGGGCCTGTGCTGAGCTTATCTGCTCAGTCCCCAAGTGACATAGCTGCCTGCTCTGGGGGGGGGGGGGGAGGGGCTGAGTTCTCTGCGACAGACAACGGAGCTCCTCAGATAGGGAAGGTGGGAGGTGAGAGCTCCGGCATTTCTGAGCTCTTATCTCCTGCTCATCCACTTATCAGTCGGTTTAATTTGAATTTGGTTTTAAGAGGGAATTTTAAATCCAGGAAAGAGAGACGGATTTAGGAGTACAAGTTTATGTCCTTGTTTAACACTCTCCAGAAAGGGATGAATCTCTCACATTGGTTCATGGCATCCTACAGAAATCACTGAACTGAAACAGCCATAAAAGACATTCTCTGAACTGATAAGAACATTACAAACTGATGAATTGTTTATTTGTATGTGCAAATAACCAATAACCTTCTTCCACCCTCCCTCCTAGAATTCTATTCCTATGTGTCCCTCTGTACATA